>NC_084478.1:6452500-6752500 GCF_027409185.1 Cynocephalus volans
TATAAGCAACAGACACGGACTAGTGCAGTAGCGATGGCCTTTGTGCAAGGCTGTGGTGTTGCATCATCCTCTGTGAAATTTTTTTCCAGGCATTTGCGCACAAGAACCTTCTCTTTATGTCCTTCTCCAGCCCTGTTGGTCCATGTCGGGGGGTTGTTTGTTTTAGCATAAGCAACCCCATTTTGATTCTGACAACTTTCACAAGGACACGAATCCTGTTCTCAGTGAGCCTCTGCTCCCTGTGTGTTTTTGAGGGAAAATACGCTAACAGCCATAGAGACATGTTATGATCAGCTATACTTTTAGGTCTGAAAAAATATATACAGGAAGCTAGTTTGGTCCAGAAAGTACAGCTAGGAAACCTAAATGCCCTAAGAATCGAAGCAAGCCAAAGGATGTGTTTTTCGCCCGGCCACCTGGTTCCATGGAGATTTAGCTTCTATCCCCTGCATGGAGAGAATCAGATTTAATCACCCGAATGCCCGCTACAAACGTGGGGTACCTATTCCCAGTGAGAATGGAGGTGACAGGTTTTTAGGTGCCACACTCTGTGTTGTATCCGAGTATTAGCACACAGAGCCCACATCAAACACAGAGAAGGAAAAAGCCCTTGAATCCCCACGGGTATTGCCCCCAATTCCTTGCCCTGCTGTCTCTATTGCTCCAGCACCAGCAGGACCTAAAGAATATTCTAGTCTGCAGCTGTTATTTACTTTTAGGAAGCAAAGAGAACATCTAGAAAAGAAAGGTGAATGACTAGAAGGTGATTAAAGTCTCGACTCAACCCTCTTCTGAGGATCTGATAGGCTTTCCTGTCTTAGCATGCCAAATCTCCTCCTCATATGGAAATCCTGCCTGACTTCACCTGACACATGCCGGGAGGTTCCTTCTCATCACCTGGCCAACATTTCTCCCAGGAGTGGACATCATGATGGTGGGGCCTGGTTTCCCCTCCTTCGTACTTGGTATCCCAGGGTCTGCTCCCTCAAAGCAAGTGACATTTCTGTGTCATTGAGATGCAACAAAGAAAGACTAAAGCATGTTGCACTGACTTCAATTTCTCTTCTTTTCTGGAATCTGTTCATATTCTCAGTGAACACCTGTGTAGCAGACCCAGGCTAGGAAACAGAGGGGAAGAAACTGTGGGTAGGAGCCTTCGGCGTAGGTTAAGAACCAGCAAATTTCACCGACAAGAAAGTCACTTCATTCTTCCACAATGTCCTCATCGATTATCAGGTTGGATTTTTTTTTGGGGGGGGGTACACATTTTATTATTATTACTTTTTTAGTGGGGATTTTGTGTTTGTCTCTGTGTGTTTTAATAGACTTAAATTTTTAAGAGCAATTGAGGTTCACAGCAAAATTGGTGAAGTTATAGAGAGTTCCCATAAACCCCCTCCCCCTACCTTCCTACCCCCCCACTATCAACATCACCTACCAGCGTGGTAAGTTTTCTGCACTTGATGAACCTGCACAGACACATTATTACCACCCACAGTTCATAATCTACATTAGGGTTCACTTGTGGGTGTTGTACGTGCTATGGGTTTGGACAAGTGCATAATGACATGTGTCGACCCTTAACAGTATCACACACAAAAGTTTCACTGTCCTGAAAAATCCTCTGTGCTCTGACTGTTGATCCCTCCCTAACCCCTGGCAACCTCTGATATCTTTACTGCCTTCATACTTTTGTCTTTTCCTGAATGGCATATAGTTGGAGTCATCTTCTAGGAGTTTTAGGGTTTTGTATTTCTCTAGACTTTATTCTTTAGAAGAGTTTTAGGTTTACAGAAAAATTGAGCAGAAAGTACAGAGAATTCCCAGGTAGCACCCCCCCACCCCTGGTTTGATTTTTAATAATGATAGAATCTTTTATTATCTTATAGGAAAAAAAGAAAAGAAAAAGAAAAAGAAGATGTTAATCCTATTTTCCAAAAGATAAAAGAATTAATTGATATGGCTATCAAGTGTTATTTGATATCTGGTAGCCTGAACCGGTTTTATGCCCCCTTCAGGCAGGAACTTTATTCCCCAAAGGACCTTTTCCTTGTCCCAATTTACTGCTAGCTTGGACATTTTTATTATTATGGTTTCCCAGGAGTGTCTTTTCCTGCTTCTTAGCCATCATTATATCAGGTTTTAAGTTTACAGACCTTTTATCACCCAATAGCAATTTCTTAGAAATTCATGGTGCCACCTGTAATATCAAGTTATTGTCATTAAAACCAGTCTGTTTTCATGGCGGGAGTTATCACATTTTGCAAAGATATGCTTCCCAGACACATAAGTCAATGCAGCCCTAACAAAAGAGCAGATAAACTGCTTGGCGTCAGTAAAAAGAGTCATCCAGAAACCGGCATTGTACAGCTGAACCTTTTCAAACTCTGGTCCACCGAGCTTAACACGCCAAGATTGGACGTGCAATTGAGCCCCTTAATGATCATAGTCTGCTTTGAGGATTCTGCTTTATTTCCTACCGTTAAGAGCTGGCTGGTCCATTTCAATGAAGAATTCATGCATTGTACCTCAGCTTTGCACAAGCCCTTTTGAGTGCATGGATAGCTCTGGAAGCCTTGCCAAGCCTGTTATCATTAGCATGACACTTACATCCTTTTGTAAAGGAAGCGGCTGACACAATGACAACAGTGCAAATTTGCAAGTTTGAGGCAGCATGGGGAATATTTGCTGCAAAACCAGGCCTTGTGGGCTCACGATTGTCAGCCACACAATGAGAAAAAGGAGTATGCTGGTCTCCATCTGGAAAAGAGAAATTATAGCGTCGGCTCTGATGGCTCATAATTCCCTTCACTGTCTTCCAGGGTTACGCAAATCAAAGGTATCTTTTCACCTCTGGCTGGCATCCTAAACCACTCTTTGTCAGTCCTGTCTATGTTTTACTCTTTGCATCCGAGTTATTCATAAAAGCAGGACTGTGCCATGCCAGGAGATGGAACGTTAACAACGTGGATGTTGTGATACTGGAGAGTCGTTATAAAATGAGAACACTACGATGAAATGGGATGAAGAGTTATAATGATGTATCGGATGTAAGAGGAGGTGATTCTACAGAAAATGAGTATGTCATTGTTTTAGTCTTCTTTCCCATTAAAAAGTGGTATTTATTGACTCAGCTGGAGAATTTGTTGTGAAGCAGGGATTCGATTAGGGCTGTTTCCCCACTTACGTCTTTAGTAATTACATTTCTTTGTGGTTATTTAAGAACCACGATTTATAAATCACCATTTATAGTTAAGCAATTACCTCATCACATAGCACTTCAAATGGATAGAGATGCTGTACTCTGTCCAATGTAAGCTACCGTGCAGATCCTGATGCGACGTCAATATATATAAGTAACACCTTGAATACAGAATTAAAATGTGATCTACAGGTTTCATCAAGATTCTAGCCCAGGGGTCAGCAAACTTTCTCTGTAAAGGACAAGACAGTAAATATTTCAGGCTTTGCTGGCCAATGAGGCACACACTCTGCACTGGTAGCAGGCAAGGAGCCACAGACAGGACAGAAATGAGTGAGCCTGCCTGAGTTCAGGGGAGTACAGGACGGGCGCGGCAAGGTGTCGGCTCACAGGCTGCAGATAGCTGACCCCTGTTCTAGCCCCAGGATAGAAGCTGAAGGCCACTTTGTGGGCAACCCCTAAACATCTTCCTTTGCAATGGCTGACTTCGAAGGGACTGAGAAGGGAAGCATGAACCCACTGGGAGAACTCTCATAGTAGATAATGTTTATGCTAACGAAAAAATCTGCTCTGACCAGGTCAGCTAAATGATGGCACCTTGGGAGATCTGGGATAAGTCAGTAGTCATGTCCACCTGTTCTGGAAGACATTATTAGAGGACCATTTTTTCTTAGACTCAGACGGGATGGTGCCAGAGAGCCTTAAAATATCCTAGAATGCTTCTCGTATTCCTTACGTAACTCTGTAACATTCCTAAATCTATACATCACGCACAACCAATAGAACTGAGGCAGTGATAGGTGGGAAGCCCTTCTCTTTTTCTCCTTTCAGCCTTCCCCCTTCTTGTGGCCCTCTCTGGAGCACATTTCTCAGGGTGATCTAATCATGCATCTCCCTGGTTGCAATGGTCATACTGGCTCAATAAATCCTATGCTTTATGTGTTTAGCCTCAATTTCTTCGAGGTCGACATTGTCTAGTTACTTAGCGTGTACCAGCTTCTGGGCTGAAACTGACATCTCCCTGAAACAAAGCAGAGCAGGCCTTAGTGCTATTGTTTCCACTTTACAGAATGCGAAGCTGAGGCAAAGTGACATTAAGTAGTTTTCTCAAAACCTCATGGCTAAGAAGTGAGTGTCTGTCTGTGTATGCAGGGAGGAGAGGGGAAAAGGGCAAGTGGGATTTTAACTAAGACCATGGAACAGGAGCCAGAAGCCATCGGTTTGCTCCCCCAAACCAGCCTCTCAAAAGGAAAAAGGGCAAACTGTTTTTCTACCCTCTCAACACTTCCGACAGCAAATATGCAGGGGGTTTGCTCTACCAGCCAATTCTCCAGTTCTCGCCTGACGTAGACTGTGTGTCCTACAATTGAACTCAATTCTGATACTAACTGCCTGGAGTTGGCTCTGACCCACAGGTTAATGGCTCAGTCCCACAAGACTGCCCATCCCCACCCCAGACACAAATATCCAGTAGTGGGTCCCCAGGTCACCCACAAATTCTACTTGACTTGGCTACAATTCGCAGGTTCCCACGACTCCCTCCTTGGGTTTGATAATTTGCTAGAAAAGCTCACAGAACCCAGGGAGACCGCCTACTTACTCTCACCGATGCGTTCCAAAGGATATTTTAAAAGATATAAATGAACAGCCCCGTGAAGAGGTACATAGGGTGAGATCTGGAAGGGTCCCAAGCACAGGAGCTTATGTCCCCATGGAGTCTGGGGTGCACAAGCCTTCCAGCACATGGGTACACTCTCCTTCACCACCCTGGAAGCTCTCTGAACTTTAAGGTATTTATGGAGGTTCCCTTACATGAGCGTAATTGGTTAAATCAATGGTTATGAGTAGTTAACTCAATCTCTGGCCCTTCTTCCCTTCCCAGAGGTTGAGGGTGGGGCTGGACTTCCAAGTCTCCAATCACAGGGTTGGTTCCCCTGGCAACCGGTCCCCAGTGAAGCTATTCAGGGTCACCTCATTAGTGTTAACTTAGGCATAGCTGAGGGGGACTCATTATGAAAAACAAAAGACCCCTATCACTTAGGAAATTCCCAGGGTCTTAGGAGCTCTGTTCTAGGAACTGGGAGATAAAGACCAAATATATATTTCTCATTATATTACAATATCACATGGGTCCCTTGGAATTGTTTTCCCAGCCAAGTCAGTAATGTTTATCATTATGACTACATACACAGATCATGCACACTTATACGTGTATATCTATATTGTACATGTATATGTGTGTATATGTACACATGCCTATGTGTGCATATGTATACATACATGCAGATGCTCCTTGATTTGTGATGGGATTAAATCCTGCTAAGCCCGTCGTAAGTCAAGTCCAAAATTCATCTTACATTGAAACTATCATAAGTCCATTGACATACGATGGGGTTACAGTTTCTACTGAATGCATATCACTTTTACATCACTGTAAAGTCTAAAAACCGTAAGTCGAGCCATCATAATAGAGCATCTGCATGTGTGTATATACACACATGTACACACACACATGATATGTTTACAAATAATATTCCATTGTTATTCAGGGGGCCTAACTGCTACATTTTATTTAGTGGTAGTCATTGGAACTAAAATAGTCCTGAATATTAAACAGCATATGACTCTGGAAATAGAAAAAAACTATTAAAATTTGACATGAAATTTCCCTTAAAATTTCATATTTAGGGAAAAGTCATGTACCTTAAATTATCAAGGTGTATGGATACTTACTGGTTTCATTAATTCGTTAAGATAAGTCTTTAGGAAATTCCTCCATACACCATTAACTAGTTATAATTTTGGTATATCTTGTTACAGATTTTTCTTTTTTAAAAAAATTTTCTTCTTATCTATGTATCTGATTATGTGTATATTTATACATCTATTCACCATCTATGTACCTATGGGTTTATTTTTAAAAATGGCATGTACACAATGCATACACAGGTAGTATATACTGTTTTTCGTCAAATATTTCATCACGAATATTATCCCATGTTACTGAAAATTCCTCATAAGCTAAGATTTTTCATTTCCACAGTTTTGTGCATTGCCTAGTTGGCCACGAATTATTTGATCATTAAAAAACATTAACAGTTTGGAGGGTAACTTATTTTTTGCTACCGTAATCAAAGCTTTAATGGTTTATTTAATGTTGTTTTTTAAAAAACTGTTGAGTGTTCTATTGTTTGCATTATATAGAATGAGAAAACAAACAAACACACACAAAAAAAAACCCAGCTGGTAGAATATAGTGACAAGAGAGTAGGTCACTGACATTTCTCTACGTACTGAGTGTTTTGCCTCTGTGCTATGTGTTAAAAGGTTATAAGAGTGTTTATTTGCTTTCATCTCTCCAGCCATGGTTTGCCGTCTTTGAGATCATCCTCTGCTTGTGTGTTGCAATTGAAATCGAAGTGTGTTTGTGCAGAGCACAGTGACATCAGGGCGTTTGTGGCTGAGGACATTGCAGCTTGGAAAGGGAATGGAGCAGAAAAAACAGGGGAAAGGAGTTGTGTGGCTCCAGGAGTGGATTAGTACATTAGGTTGTGGCGAAGCAGTATGTATTCAAAAGATTTAATGAGCAATAATGACAATGGTTATTTACAATCGTGAGTGGATTAACTCACTCAGTCTGACGTGGCCTAAATGCTCACTTGGGTGCTAAGGCAACACAAACTATAAAACACCGTCAGGAGCATTTCCTAATAGTGTGAATCCTGTTCATACGTAAGTTTATATAATTATTTATAGTATGCACTCTTTATATACATATATATGCATGGTAGTATGTTATCTGTACATGTTTATGCATATAAAATAGCATTTAGGCATGACGAATACTTATAGCGGTATGTAGTGAATACGTACTGCATTTGTGCACACCTAACCTATTTACATTCACTTTAATGGAATTGTTCCGTCAGAAGAATGTCACTGCAATGTTGAGAATTGTTCCTGGATGTAGTAAATGAATCCAAAGTGTCTGAAAATCATGGCCCCAAATCTTGGGGGCTTAAAAAATTCAAGGAAAAGAGAGCATTTATAGCAGTGTGTGTGTGTATGGGCAGAAAGGGGGTGATTCCTTTCCCTATCAAAAGGGTTAAAGCTGACACCCCTCTAACAAAGACATATTGACAAGAGAAAAGCATAACACATTTCTCTGATCATACTTTCACACGATATGGGAGCCTTCAGAATGAAGATCCTAAAATGCAGGGAAAACTACCCATTTTTACACTTAGCTTCAATGCATAAAGGACAGCCGTGTAGAACTGTGAATGGACAAATGTTAACACACCGAGTAGGGATATCCAGCAGGCCTTCTCTGTTTGGATTCTCCCCGGCCTCTCTGTGCGGCATTCCTTCCTCCTGGGAATGGGGCAGGACCCCTCTGGAATCAGGGTCTTAATTTCTTTATGGCCAGCTGGTACACAGAAAGGCAGGGGGTTGGCAGGGGCGGGGGGGAAGGTTAAGGTAATATTTTTAAGCTTTATGGCTGGTTTTGGGGGAAAGGGGGTTCTAGTTGGGGAAGAGTGAGTCTAGTTTCTATGGCTTCCCTCATTCACCTTGGGGAAGAGTGAGTCTAGTTTCTATGGCTTGCTTTAGGGAAGAGTGGGGCTGAGAGACAGGAGGGCAGGAGAAGGTCAGAGAGAAATTTTGCTTCCAAGGCTTTCACTTTGGGATGTCATTGTATGAGCCCCAACATGTGAAGTAAGAAAATAAATCTTCAATTTCACAACCCCAAATATTAACATTTTCTTTTTCAATAGTCCATCACGTGAGGTCTCATCCCCTGGGGTAATCCAAAGTCAAGGCCTGAGAGAACAAACTAAAAATAAAAAGGGAGATTACCTGAGGTTTCCACTTTGCTGCAGGAAGAGATTTTAAATGATTAGAAAGGGAGTAGAATGCAAAATATGAATAACATTGACAACTGAAACAGAAGACTTAAGAACTGCAGATAGTTCATTGTTTTACATAATTGCCTTCCCCTACCACTCCTCTATTTAATCTCTTTTGGGCAATACAGTTTCCTCAACTCTGAAATGCAGGTGGTGACTGAGTTTTGTCAGTTGTTGTGTGTTTAAATAAATTAACACAGACAAAGTGCTTAGACGAACGCCTCGGCATAGTCAGCATTGAACAGATGTAATCTGTCATTTTGTGTAATCCGCAGGTATTTATTGATTTCTCCTGTCACAGAGCATGCTAGTGCTGGAATTACATCCTGGTTGTCCCACCAAAGACGTAGAAGGAAAGACAGATGTCAATCAATTCACCATGCACACAGCTACTTTTAAAATTGAAATTGTTAGAAGTTCTCTGGACAGTGGCCGCATGCTAACAGGGCCAGCTAAGCTGATCAGAGGTGCCTGGAGCTTTCAAGAAGTGAAGGAAGTCAGGGGTCACACACACAGAATGCCACAGAAGAGATGCGAGGCCTTTAGTTGGGAAACACTGGCTATTTCAGGGCACGCTTTCAAGAGGAAACACCCCAACAGAGGTCTGTCATCTGCTGCCAAATGTCTAAAAAGTCTCTCACTCCAAAGTTTACAGTGTTAAAGATTAGCATTTATTTGGATGGCCATTCAAAGATGCCCATGGTAGTCAAGGGAACTTTAAGACCCTGGACTCACTGAGAGCTTAGAATCACAAGCATTTATAGAGCAGTGTGAATCTGATTGATCGGTGGTGAGGTCAGTGTAATTATTTCTGGCATCCTGGCTAAGGTCTTCCTTCACTCCTTCAAAGCAGGCTTTGTTTGTTATCTGCAAAGACAACTTGAGATAGGTGTTATCCTAAGCCATCATGCATTTATTTAAGGAACAAACATCCTGACCTTTAAATCAAGTCTTAGCTTAGGGAACAAATATCCTGACCTCCAGATACAGTCTCAGCCTTAGGAAGTTGATGTTTAATCAACTCTACTCTTACGTTACTATTAATTTGTTGCTCCTAGGAATGCAGCCTGTCCTGCCTGGTAGAGCATATTTTGTTCTGCTATTTCCCACTTTTCCCGAAGCCAAGGCCTGCTCTAACTGGGGTCAGGGGAATAGTCGGGGGAGAGATAGGGGTCTGTCCGCTGGTGAAAACAGGGGATTGTGGGAGGACGGGAGATGAGGATGTTGAGACAGAGACAATGATTGGAAAGATGTCACTCCTATTTCCTCTGTAGGGGCTTTGGTCCAGGGCCATAGAGGAGGCACAGAGTTTGCACAGCCTTGAACATCGCTGGGACATAGCCATATCCAAATACACCTGCAGGTACAGTGTGCTTTGGTAGTGGAGGGCTTGAGGATTCCCACGGTCTTCTTGCTTTCTAAGGGACACTGCTGGGACAGAAGAGTTTCTATACCCCTGTCAAATAGAATTGATGCGAGGCCATTGTTTTGTTTTGTTTTGTTTTTTTTTTTGAAATGACAGCCTCAATTTTATTGGAATGGCCTATAATTTGTGCATTGTTTTTATTTTTTTATTTATTTTTTTATTTTTTATTTTTTATTTTTTCTGTTTCAAAATGGTTTATGGAATTTTATTTTATGAGGTTTTCTTTCTTTTTTTTTTTTTTAATTTTATTTTGTCGATATACATTGTGGCTGATTATTGCTCCCCATCACCAAAACCTCCCTCCCTTCTCCCTCCCCCCCTCCCCCACAACACTGTCCTTTCTGTTTGCTTGTTGTATCAACTTCAAATAATTGTGGTTGTTATATCTTCTTCCCCCCCCCCCGGTTTGTGTGTGTGTGTGTGTATGTGTGTGTGTGAATTTATATATTAATTTTTAGCTCCCTCCAATAAGTGAGAACATGTGGTATTTCTCTTTCTGTGCCTGACTTGTTTCACTTAATATAATTCTCTCAAGGTCCATCCATGTTGTTGCAAATGGCAGTATTTCATTCGTTTTTATAGCTGAGTAGTATTCCATTGTGTAGATGTACCACATTTTCCATATCCACTCATCTGATGATGGGCATTTGGGCTGGTTCCAACTCTTGGCTATTGTAAAGAGTGCTGCGATGAACATTGGGGAACAGGTATACCTTCGACTTGATGATTTCCATTCCTCTGGGTATATTCCCAGCAGTGGGATGGCTGGGTCGTATGGTAGATCTATTTGCAATTGTTTAAGTAACCTCCATACCATTTTCCATAGAGGCTGCACCATTTTGCAGTCCCACCAACAATGTATGAGAGTTCCTTTTTCTCCGCAGCCTCGCCAGCATTTATCGTTCATAGTCTTTTGGATTTTAGCCATCCTAACTGGGGTTAGATGGTATCTCAATGTGGTTTTGATTTGCATTTCCCGGATGCTGAGTGATGTTGAGCATTTTTTCATATGTCTGTTGGCCATTTGGATATCTTCCTTAGAGAAATGCCTACTTAGCTCTTTTGCCCATTTTTTAATTGGGTTGCTTGTTTTCTTCTTGTAAAGTTGTTTGAGTTCCTTATATATTCTGGATATTAATCCTTTGTCAGATGTATATTTTGCAAATATTTTCTCCCACTCTGTTGGTTGTCTTTTAACTCTTTTAATTGTTTCTTTTGCTGTGCAGAAGCTTTTTAGTTTGATATAATCCCATTTGTTTATTTTTCCTTTGGTTGCCCGTGCTTTTGGGGTCGTATTCATGAAGTCTGTGCCCAGTCCTATTTCCTGAAGTGTTTCTCCTATGTTTTCTTTAAGAAGTTTTATTGTCTCAGGGTGTATATTTAAATCCTTAATCCATTTTGAGTTGATTTTAGTATACGGTGAGAGGTATGGATCTAGTTTCATTCTCCTGCATATCGATATCCAGTTATCACAGCACCACTTGCTGAAGAGGCAGTCCCTTCCCCAGTGAATAGGCTTGGTGCCTTTGTCAAAGATCAGATGGCAGTAAGTGTATGGGTTGATTTCTGGATTCTCTATTCTATTCCATTGGTCAGTGTGTCTGTTTTTATGCCAGTACCATACCGTTTTGGTTATTATAGCTTTGTAGTATAGCTTAAAGTCAGGTAGTGTTATGCCTCCAGCTTTATTTTTTTTGCTGAGCATTGCTTTGGCTATTCGTGGTCTTTTATTGTTCCATATAAATGTCTGGATAGTTTTTTCCATTTCTGAGAAAAATGTCTTTGGAATTTTGATGGGGATTGCATTGAATTTGTATATCACTTTGGGTAGTATGGACATTTTCACTATGTTGATTCTTCCAATCCAAGAGCATGGACTATCTTTCCATCTTCTTGTATCCTCTCTAATTTCTCTCAGCAGTGGTTTGTAGTTCTCATTATAGAGATTTTTCACCTCCTTGGTTAACTCAATTCCTAAGTATTTTATTTTTTTGGTGGCTATTGTAAATGGGCAGGCTTTCTTGATTTCTCCTTCTGCATGTTCACTATTGGAGAAAAGAAATGCTACTGATTTTTGCGTGTTGATTTTGTATCCTGCTACTGTGCTGAAATCATTTATCAATTCCAAGAGTTTTTTTGTAGAGGTTTTAGGCTGTTCGATATATAGGATCATGTCATCTGCAAACAGGGACAGTTTGACTTCATCTTTTCCAATCTGGATGCCCTTTATTTCCTTCTCTTCTCTGATTGCTCTGGCTAGTACTTCCAACACTATGTTGAATAGGAGTGGTGAGAGTGGGCATCCTTGTCTAGTGCCTGTTCTTAAAGGAAAAGCTTTCAGCTTTTCCCCATTCAGGATGATATTGGCAGTGGGTTTGGCATATATGGCTTTAATTATGTTGAGATACTTTCCCTCTATACCTAACTTATAGAGGGTCTTTGTCATGAATGAGTGCTGAACTTTATCAAATGCTTTTTCAGCATCTATAGAGATGATCATATGGTCCTTCTGTTTGAGTTTATTAATATGGTGTATCACATTTATTGATTTGCGTATGTTGAACCAACCTTGCATCCCTGGGATGAATCCCACTTGATCGTGATGAATAATTTTTCATATGTGTTGCTGTATTCTGTTTGCTAGTATTTTAGTGAGGATTTTTGCATCTATATTCATCAAGGATATCGGCCTGTAGTTTTCTTTTTTGGTTATATCTTTACCTGGTTTTGGTATCAGGATGATGTTTGCTTCATAGAATGAGTTTGGGAGATTTGCATCCGTTTCAATCTTTTGGAATAGTTTGTAAAGAATCGGTGTCAATTCCTCTTTGAATGTTTGGTAAAATTCTGCTGTTAATCCATCTGGTCCTGGGCTTTTCTTTGTTGGGAGCCTTCTGATAACAGCTTCAATCTCCTTTATTGTTATTGGTCTGTTCAAATTTTCTACGTCTTCACGGTTCAGTTTTGGGAGCTTGTGTGTGTCCAGAAATTTATCCATTTCCTCCAGATTTTCAAATTTGTTGGCGTATAGTTGTTTATAGTAGTCTCGAATGATTCCTTGTATTTCAGATGAATCAGTTGTAATATCGCCTTTTTCATTTCTAATTTTGGTTATTTGAGTCTTCTCTCTTCTTTTTTTTGTTAGCCATGCTAATGGTTTGTCAATTTTATTTATCTTTTCAAAAAACCAACTTTTTGATTCGTTGATCTTTTGAATTGTTTTTTGGTTTTCAATTTCATTCAGTTCTGCTCTGATCTTAATGATTTCTTTCCGTCTGCTAACTTTAGGATTGGATTGTTCTTGTTTTTCTAGTTCTTTAAGGTGAAGTGTTAGGTTGTTCACTTGCCATCTTTCCATTCTTCTGAAGTGAGCATTTAATGCAATAAATTTTCCCCTCAATACTGCTTTTGCAGTATCCCACAGGTTTTGGTATGATGTATCATTGTTTTCATTAGTTTCAATAAACTTTTTGATTTCCTGCTTGATTTCTTCTTGGACCCATATGTCATTAAGTAGAATGCTGTTTAATTTCCATGTGTTTGTATATTTTCCAGAGTTTCGTTTGTTATTAATTTCTAGTTTTAATCCATTGTGGTCTGAGAAGATACATGGGATAATTGCAATTTTTTTGAATTTATTGAGACTTGATTTGTGACCTAATATGTGATCTATCCTGGAGAATGATCCATGTGCTGATGAGAAGAATGAATATTCTGAGGTTGTTGGGTGGAATGTTCTGTAGATATCTGCCAATTCCAATTGGTCTAGAGTCTTGTTTAGATCTTGTGTTTCTCTACTGATTCTTTGCCTAGATGATCTGTCTAATATTGACAGTGGAGTGTTCAGGTCCCCTGCTATTATGGTATTAGTGTCTATTTCCTTCTTTAGGTCTAATAGAGTTTGTTTTATAAATCTGGCTGCTCCAACATTGGGTGCGTACATATTTATGATTGTTATGTCTTCTTGATGGATCAGTCCTTTTATCATTAAGTAGTGTCCCTCATTGTCTCTTTTTATGGTTTTTAGTTTAAAGTCTATTTTGTCAGATATAAGAATAGCCACTCCAGCTCGTTTTTCTTTTCTGTTTGCATGGTAAATCTTTTTCCATCCTTTCACTCTTAGTCTGTGTGAATCTTTATGGGTGAGGTGGGTCTCTTGTAGGCAGCATATAGTTGGGTCCTGCTTTTTGATCCAGTCAGCCAGTCTGTGTCTTTTAATTGGGGAATTTAAGCCTTTAACATTAAGAGTTGTTATTGAAAGGTGTTGATTTATTCCTGGCATTTTATTGGTTGTTTGGTTGTCTTAGGTGTCTTTTGTTCCTTGCTTTCTGATTTACTGTTTGGTTTCTTTGTTTGTTGGTTCCTTAGGTTGTAGATAGTGTTTTTGTTAGCTTGTTTTCTCTTCATGAATGCCATTTTTATTGTACTATCGGGTTTAGATTTTTCTTAGGTTTTTATGGCAGTGGTAGTTATTTTTCAGGAACCAAACCCAGTACTCCCTTGAGGATTTCTTGTAAGGGTGGTCTTGTGGTAGTGAACTCCCGCAGTTTTTGTTTGTCTGAGAAATATACTATTTGCTCCTCATTTCGGAAGGATAGCCTTGCAGGGTAGAGTATTCCTGGCTGGCAATCTTTGTCTTTTAGTATTTTGAAAATATCATCCCATTCCTTTCTAGCTTTTAGGGTTTGTGATGAAAAGTCTGATGTTAACCTGATTGGGGCTCCCTTATAGGTGATTTGACGCTTCTCTCTTGCAGCTTTTAAGATTCTCTCTTTGTCTCTGAGTTTTGCCAATTTGACTATGACATGTCTTGGAGAAGGCCTTTTTGGGTTGAATACGTTTGGAGATCGTTGAGCTTCCTGGATCTGAAGATCTGTGATTTTTCCTATACCTGGGAAGTTTTCTGCCACTATTTTGTTGAATATGTTTTCTATGGAATCTCCATTTTCCTCCCCTTCTGGAATACCCATGACTCGGATATTTGAGCGCTTGAGGTTGTCTGATATCTCTCTCAGATTTTCTTCCATGTCCTTGATTCTTTTTTCTTTCTTTTTGTCTGCTTGTGTTATTTCAAACAGCCCATCTTCAAGTTCAGAGGTTCTCTCTTCAACTTCGACAAGCCTGCTGGTTAAACTCTCCGTTGTGTTTTTTATTTCACTGAATAACTTCTTCAGTTCAGCAAGTTCTGCTACATTTTTTTTCAGGACATTGATTTCCTTGTATATTTCCTCTTTCAGATCCTGTATACTTTTCCTCATTTCATCATGATGTCTAGCTGAGTTTTCTTGTATCTCATTCAGTTTCCTTAGAATTATCACTCGAAATTCCTTGTCAGTTATTTCAAGGGCTTCTTGTTCTATAGGATCTAGAGTATGAGATTTATTAACTTTTGGTGGTGTACTTTCTCGATTTTTTGTATTTCTGGTGTCTTTTTTTTGGTGTTTATTCATTGTGGCAGGGGGTTTCACAGTCAACCGGTTTGAGACTAATGACTAACTAGGATGTTGCTGTGGTTGCCAATTTGGTATGGCTCCCGCCGTGACTGCTCAGTTGGCCTCTAGTGTCTTGTGTGTGTGGTTGCCTTGGGTCTTGGGCTTCTCCGGGGATCCACCTTTCTGGTCAGCTTGTACTCTGCTGGGCTGGTGTATCACGTACCACAGGGTGTGTGATCTCTGTTGAGCTTTCACTTTCTGTACAGGACTTCTCCCCGTTCCGTGTGCTCTGGCCCAGGCTGTTAGATCGTGCAGTGGTGACCCCACCGGGTGTGTGGGTTCTGTCGAGTCTCCGCCTCCCTGGCCGCACGTCTCCCCCCTCTGTGCACACTGTGCTGGGCTGGGGTGTGTCTTCTGCACCCCTCGTCTATCAGCTGGGCCTTCAAGACCCTGCTCAGCACCACCTCGCCCAGGAAGTCTACCAGGTTTCTGCTAGGCACAGACGACCGGTCTCTCTGGGTGCCTTTGTAGCACTGTGTAGATCTTTCTCGGGTCTTGTTCACCTTTGTATCCCCCCAGTATAAACCTAGTCTAGTGCCCGCCTGCAGCCTGCTCTCCGGCAGGTTCAAGCAGACCTGGGAACTCTCCTACCACACTATTCCCCACCAGAAATTCGTTAGGCTTTTTTTTCCAAACTGGTGGTCGCAGAGATGGTATCTGCCTCCCAGTAACAGGAAGTTTACCCGGGCGGAGTCCAGGGTGTGGTGGAGTGACAGTCGGCCCGCCCGTACTTCCTAGCCCTCCCAACACTGGTCGGACGCCCAACACCCCCAGCCCCGCCAGAGAACCGCAGAGGGAGTGGGAGAGGAGGCCGGCCCGCAGGGTCCGGAAAGCCCCGCGCCAGGCCAAGCAAATGGGCTCAGTGATGGCCGAGCAGGGCGGAGCTGCCCGCACCTGGGAAAATGGAGGCAGCACCGGGGCAGTGAGTGGCCTGGTGGTGCAGGCGGGGAGCCGCGTGGGCATCCACCCCCCGAACAGAGCTGTGCCAGGGATCACTCACAGTGCTGTGCCAGGTCGGGCGCTCGCTCTGTCTCTGGTTTGTTGCCTTCCGTGTTCTCGGCGCTGCTGCCTCGGGCTGTTCAGTCGCGGCGCCGCTCGGGCGTTCCCAGGAATCTTCTTTAATGCCGGCCTGAAACCTCGAATCCTGAATAGGGCAGCTGGCCGCCTTCAGTGCGGCCCCAGCCTCCGGGATCCTGGCTGCATCCACAGCAGCCCTGGCGCCGTGTTCCCTGTTTCAAGACTCGCTTTTGCAGCTAAGAATCAGTTCTTTTCCTGCTCCACACTTCAAAGCTGTTGCCTGTAAATGAGGCAGCCTCTCCTGCCGGGGGCAAAGTGGCGTTGAGCCCCCACGACCGGCCAGCAGCAGCAGTCCTCCCTTAAGAGATGGCCAGAGGAAGGTCCACAAGTTTCCCAGCTGCCTGAGGCCCAGTGGCCACCTTTTCCACCTCAGCTACTCCGCGCCAGCCGCCGCAGCCGCCGCCATCTTGAAACTCTTATGTGTGCATTGTTTTTAAAAGCGGAGGCCATTGTTTTGGACTGAGCTCCTGCAATAGGTCCGAACGGGATAAGTGCCCCATAATGGAATCCGAAACTTTAAGAAAGCAGGAAAATCCCCAAACAGGATGTTTTATTTCCTAAAAAAAACCAAGAGATTCACAGCAATCAATTGGAAAGGAGCCAGCCTTATGAAAATGTCCCCCCTGCTTTAACCTTTGTAAGGAAAGTAATCTGCTGTTAAACCATCTGCTTTTTAAATTATTCTCTTTTCTTCTTCTTACCCCCAAAAAACAACTGGTTCCGTGGTGCCCGGTGAAGCACCTGTTTCTAGATGGGATGCTGCCTGATTCATGCATTGCTAATAAAAGCCAATTAAATTGTTTAAAATAATATGCTGAAATGTTGTTTTTTAACAGCCCCCCTTAAGGGGAACGTGGAGGAGGTCAGTTGAACTCAGTGTCATAGAGCCATCATGGGTGTCCCTGTGGTGAGGGGCATGGTCACCTCCAACACATCTGCTGAGACTGGGCAGAAAGGTCAGAGGAGGAGGCAGTGCTGACTCAGAGGCTTGTAGTAGCAGAAAGGGCCTGAGTTAGGCCAGGCCAGCCAGAGAGGGCCACCAGCTCCTGAATGGGGCTGGAGTGGTCAGCTCTTGAGGCTTCTGGGGGGAATTCCACCAAAATGAGCAGTGACCGGGCAGGGCTTCTGGAAGCACTTCTTGAGAGACCAGGGAAGCCAGAGATGCTGTGTCCAAGCTCCCTGACTATTTCCACTGTCTGCAGGTAGGACAATTCACACACGTACCCAATATGTCCTTAGATGCCAGTAAAGAGATACTATTCAGAGAGCAGACCACCAGAAATGCAAGAGATTGAGCATACCCTCATAACCAGTTCCAAACCAGATAGGATAAGAGGGTAACTATCCTGTGCTAATGTACGCTGAAGATATGTACGTATATATAATCATATAGAGACAGTTCAAGGAATAGATTTCTTCCTTGAGCATCTGAGTCACTTGGAGAGTGAATAAACTTTTAAGAAAAACCTCACTTTTTCCCATCTGGTAGAGACATTCCTTGAATGAGAAGGACTGTGTCCTAATTCTTCTTAATATCCTAAGTGCCTGGGACAGTGTTGTCCACGGACTAGCAGCATCAGTATCTCCTGGGAGATTGTGAGACATGCAGAGTCTCAGGCCCCACCTGAGACCTATGGTATCAAAATCTGCATTCTAACAGAATCCTTGGGGGATGTGCATGCCCATTAAAGCTTGAGAAGGGCTGCTCTAATTGGCGATCCATAATCAATGATAGAGGCTGAATGTGTGCATGAATAAATAATTGAATAAGGGGCACAATTAAGCACGAGCCTGTTATGTTTTTCTTTACTCTTGTGTAGAACGCTTGGATCCAGAGGCTGAGTCACTGGCGTTCATAGCTGGCTTCTGTTGAAGAAAGGCCTTTCTTTACCCACCTCTCTTCCCATCACAGCAGACCAGTTGGGTCCTGGACGTGGAGCTGGTCTCCTTCTCTGTGCTTTGTTGGCATAGATGACGACTTCCTCAGTTCCCTCTGGATTTTAAACTGGTGCTTCTTCTAGAACCTAGTCCTTAGAATTTGAGCATGTCTGCCTGTGCGACATGCTTTTAGCTTCCTTCTCTGTGTCTGCCTGTACTCAGGATAGTATGCCTGGAATTCTGCACCGTAACATTCTACATCTGGAATTTTATTTGGTGATTGCATAATAAGATAGCCCATGCCTGTGTCTGCAGACACTTAGGTGACTTGTCGAACGCTGTGTATTATTTTGATTGACAGACAGCTTCTGGGGCCAATTGGTGTTGTCCCGATGATCTTCCCATAATTGTTACTCTTGAACTATTAATTTGAACCTTTTAGCAAAAGCCTCGGAGAACTTACGTATTAGCCCCATCCTTTCTTAGTTGGGTGACCCCAGCTGAATTACCCTCCTCATGGGGTTGTCGGGGTTAGGACCGTGCCTGGTGCGTGGGGAGTTTAACGAAGGGTGGGCTATTGCTTTCATCCATCTATTCATTGATTGAAGAAGTGTTTATTGAGTAATCACGATGTGTCAGAGAAGAAGAATGTATGTACAAATGAGTAAGGCCCTGTGTTGTCTTTGAGGTTCTCACATTTATGTGGGAAAGAGGGTCTCATAAATGACCTCTAATGCAATGTTACAGTTGACAGTTGTGTGAAGTGCCCAGGAAGTGTAATCAGGAGAGCTATTAATTCCACCTGGAGGCATGACAGGAGTATCACAGAAGAGATACCATTTAGGATGGACCTTAAAAGATCAGCCTGAATTTACCTTAATCCTGTCCCCTGATTCAGCCTGCACAGGAAATCTCCGATCAGATTTACATCAGCCTCTCAGCTCGAGTAGGTTGTATAGAGCTTGGAGCAATTGAAGGTGGGATTCTGCTTTAGGGCATTTCACTGCCCCTATCACCCCATGAAGAAGAGAGGCTGATGAAAGAAGGAAGGAAGGAAGGAAGGAAGGAAGGAAGGAAGGAAGGAAGGAAGGGAGGGAGGGAGGGAGGGAGGGAGGGAGGGAGGGAGGGAGGAAGGGACGGAGGGAAAAAGAAAGAGAGAGAGAGAAAGAAAGAAAGAAAGAAAGAAAGAGAGAGAGAAAGAGAGAAAGACAGAAAGAGAAAGAAAGAGAGAGAGAAAGAAAGAAAGAAAGAAAGAAAGAAAGAAAGAAAGAAAGAAAGAAAGAAAGAAAGAAAGAAAGAAAGAAAGAAAGAAAGAAAGAAAGAAAGAAAAAAACATCCTGAGTCCTAGTGTGCATCATGTTAGGAAAAGAGCCTCATTCAATTCCTTTATCAATTAGTGCATTCTGTATCATTCAAACTGAATAAATGCTTTTCCCAAAGAGACTGTCTCCTTAGTCTCTCATTTTCTGTATCCCCAGAAATACTTCTTTTTTCCCCCCCGTCAGTCTTTGCAGACAAAGGAACTGGTGCTCTCAAGAAGAAAGGGGATCTTCTTTGGCTAATTCTGAAAACTCTCCAAGTTTACTCTTCTGCTAGGCTGAGCAATGAGTTTATCTATCTATTTACTTATTTATTTGGCAGCAGAAAACAAAGTTCATACCTAACAAGACCTAACACGGTGTCGCAAGAGAAATGCCACTCACGTCTACGGCAGTAAGGCACTGTCTTCCGATTGACTTTACTAAGGTATTTGTTTTTTAAGTAGAGGAAACAAGCCAGCACATAGCAAACCGCTGAGTCCTGGTGGGCAGAGGTGGGGGGGTTGCTGGAGTGTCCCCAATGGGCTTAAGGTCTGTGTCTATCAAAGTTGCCAAAAGGTCAGTTCTTATCCTTTCTCTCCTCAACACCGACTTCTCTGTAAATGTTTGTTTTTTTCCACTGAGAAAAGAAATGCGTCGTTGAGATAGTGGATAAGAGAGCAGTTGAATGAGTGAGCTAAATAAACCTTTCACGTCCGGGACAGAGGTGGGCAGATGACCAAGGCATTTAGAGGAAAACAGAGTCCTGCAGATGAGGAGCAGGGGTAAACCACACAAGCATCATTTTCAAGTCACAAAGAAACAGGATCTTTACATTTTTATGTAAAACTAACTAGACAACCACCCACCAACGAACCAAACAAACACACAAATTCCAAAGGGGCACCATTCAGTATTTTGTATGGAATCTGGTTGCATTTATCCCCTGAACATCTTTTGTTCTGTTTCCCATCAAGCTATATGAACTGATATTCATAGATATTAATTATAGACTATTTACACTGGAAGGCATTTTAGAAATCATTTTACCCAGGCCCCTCAAGTGTACAGCACTTAACATAAATGTAATTCACAGAGGTGAATTTAATGTGTCCAAATGTGTGAGTTTTTTTAAGGCTTGTGATAAGCGAGGCCAATTTACCCCGTCAGGAGATCACACTTCTGCCAGCCACGATAGAAGGTTGCCACCTGGTATCTCTCTCTCTCTCTCTCCCCCCTCCCTCCTTTCTTTCTTTCCCTTCCTTCCTTCCTTCCTTCCAGTATATGAAGCTTTTCTTTGGATCCCTATCTCAATGCCAGTGGTACATTGGTGGAGTATTGAAGTAATTGGGCATTGAGGGCTCAGTCCCACAAGACTGCTCCCACATCTGAGGCCAATTGAAAGCCCCACATTGTGACCTGCACTTCTGACCAACTAGCCATACATCGGGGTTCCCAAGACCATCTCTTTGGGTTTAATTAATTTACTAGAGTCGCTTATGGAAAATAGGGAAACACTTATGTTTATCTGTTTATTATAAAGAATATTATGAAGGATATAGATGAACAGCCAGATGGAAGAGATTCACAAGGCAAGGTATGAGAACAGGGGTGCAGACTTCCATGCCCTCTCCACACATGCTAGGCTCCCAGTAGCTTGATGTGTCCAGCCATCTGGAAGGTCTTCAAACCCTGTTCTTTTGAGTTTTAATGGAGATTGTATTATGTAGGAATGATTGGTGAAGTCGTTGGGTGATTGCTGTGATCTGAATGTAAGCATCCCACACCCCACTCCAATTCATGTTGGAATCTAAGACCCAACGTTATAGTATTAGGAGGTGCAGCCTTTTGGGAAGTGATTAAGTCATGGGAGGTCCACTCTCATGACCAGGATTAGCACCCTCATAAAAGAGGTTGAAGGGAGCACCCTGGTCTTTTCTGCCCCTTTCTCCAAGTGAGGATGTAGCCATCTGTGGAGCAAGGTGGGCCCTTTACTAGACACTGAATCTGCCTGTGCCTTGATCTTGGACCTCCCAGCCTCCAGAATTATAAGAAATAAATTTTTGTGCATTACTTAATGACAGTGATACTTCCTCAGAAAGGTGTTGTTAGGTGATTTTGTTATTTTATGAACATGATAGAGTGTACTTATGTGAAACTACATGGTATAGCCTACCATACACCTAGGCTATATGATATAGCCATTATAATCTTACCGGATCACCGTCATATATGCATTGACCAAAACATCATTATGTGGTCCATGTCTGTATTTATAAATTACCCAGTCTTGGTATTTTGTTATAGTAGCCCCAACAGACTAAGGCAGTGATCAACTCAACCTCCAGCTGCTCTCCCCTCCCTGGAGGCCAGGGGGTGGGGCTGAAATTCCAACTCCCTAATCACAGTGTTGGTTCCCTGGCAACCAGTCCCCATCCTGAGGCTGTCCAGGAGCCCACCAAGAGTTGCCTCATTAGAACAAAAGATCTTCTGATCACCCAAGAGATTCCAAGGGATTTAGGAACTCTGTGTCAGAACCTTTTATCACTCAGCAAATTACAAAGGTCTTAGGAGCTCTGTGTCAGAAACTGGAGGGTCAAAGACCAAATATTAGAACAAAAAAATTCTTCTCGTGCCCTTATCTACAAGGGCTTCAGATGCTCTGTGTCAAGAACTGGGTGGTGAGGGGGGAAGACCAAGAATATATTTCTTATTTTATCACAATAGACAGGCACTTTAGGGGAGGTATTGGGTGAAACTGGACATACCTGTCCAGGGGTACACCAAGATATTCATTGCTAGGTCATTAGTAGAGTGAAGGTCGTTTCTCTCTCAAACAAAGGCCAACAGCATCAGACTCACACACTTGAGAGAGAGAAAAGAAGTTTATATTCTTGCTTTTCCCTTTGAGTTCACAAACAACCAATTCTACCACCAGGAGAAATTAGAGTGCATGCTCCTTGTTTGCTGTGGGTGCTGTCTTTTCTTTCTGTGCTCAGCTTTCTTTTAGCTATCACCTGCCTCCTCTTTTGTCCTCCTCACACACTTAACCAGTTACCCAAAAGATCCTCCGGTTTTTCTCTTTCAAAAGGAGAAAAATTATTTGATAATCTCATCGGCAATAAGATTGTAGTGACTAAAGCATTACTTTTTCCAAGGTAGTGTTTGGAAAAGGTACTTCAGGGAAATTCTTAACAAAGGTTAGATCAATTCGAGCAAATATTTATTGAACATTGTTGTAGGCATCTGACAAGCAGAGATAACTAAGGCATGGACTTTTAGGGCTGCTGCAATGAGATGGGTGTGTGGGTGGATGGAGCTGTTTTGGAGCTGCTGAATCTTCCTAAGGAAAATTTGCTAAGCACCTCGTTCACTTTAGCCTAGTGACAAATCTCAGTGGAAAAGTAGGGAAAATTGGAACCAATTATTGACCATAATGAAGAGTCAGTATTTTAAGCTCTTAACAATACCCTTCTAAAGTTGCTCATTAAGAGCTATTTCTGGTACCTTGTTAATGTTTCTAATCAGATTATTGTCTAAAGGATTATTGTATATCTTTAACCAATTACTTGTACACTGTCTCCCTTCTGTTCCAGAATAGCAATATTTATTTGTTTCCCATTTTAAGGGTGGTAAGTCTACTTTGGACTTGAATTTCCATTCCCTAATTGTGTAATGTATAAATATGTGCCTGTTATTCTCATATATGGAACCAGACAGAGTTTCTACATTCAAATTAAAGAGCAATAGCATGATTGTTGAATAATTCTGCATTTCTTTATAGAAGCAGTTCACTAATGAGTCTTATTTAATACTGCCTAAGTCTTTTTTCATTGTGTAAGAACAAATTTTATGCTTGGTCATCTTTGTGATGGATGTTGTTCTGTTGTCTCTCTCTCTTGCAGAAACTTGCCTACAGAGTGCGGGCACTGTGCAGTTAAGGTAAAAGTGCTGGCTTAGCCAACTCTCCCACAATAGGCCCAGAGAGCAGACGGTTCCTTTGCAATAGAGACATTTGTCACTACAGATAGGATCTCACCACAGAAAAGGGGCATCTGAATAATGCAGAAAGTTTGTGGACAGCATTGAAGTGCACTTGTGTGCACACACGTGCACACACACACTCCTTTTTCTCTCTCTGCTTAAAGCACCCTCTTGAATAACTTAAGAAAGAAGGCATTTTCAGGCCACCAGAACCTTCACAGGACAATAAAGTGAAACATCCAAACTCTAGCAGTTTCAAATTTTATCAGCTCAGGAGGGACTGGAATTGGGGACAGAAATAGCTAGAACAGAGACAATAGAAATGCATACGCAAAGCCTGGTTCTGAACAAAGCTGTTCTGTCAGGCTGAACTGTGAGCAGACGCAGATGGAGGGATTGAGCATGTTTTGTAATTACTGTCAGAGCTATTTGGCACTTTTGAGGCACTCATGGTTGAGTATAACACATGTAAACAGGAAAATAATAGCTAGTTGGAGTAGCAGCGTGGAGTCCAGCAACAACATCTTTGTTCTTACAAGCATTTCGTATTTTTCTATAGCTCCTGATCCCTTTTGGTTTATATTTCAAACATCCATGAGAGTACCCCACAGTGCACAACCCTGTTCCACTTTTGGTTTTTTGACACTCTGAGTCTTCCGTTTGGCCTCCCTCTGCCAAGTTTTGAAGCAAAGAAATCAAGCAAGTAGGACATTCAAGCAGGTGGTCTCTAGACTTGGGAAATTCTAGAATAAAGCAACAGGTGGAATCTAGGGCAGATGGATAGGATAAAGTTTCAAAGGGGCCTTTCAACTGCAAGATATATAGAGCCAGGTATGTTAGCGTAAGCCTCAAAGAATCTTTTAGCAGTTTGCATGACATAATCACAGGGGCTAGGGACATGACTCCAGGATATGGAAATTTTTCTTGTGAGAGAGTATGGAATTCACTCATTAAAGTATGAAATTCAGAGACAGATAGGTGGGAGAGTATAGTTTGGCTCTGTCACATATTAGCTGGGTATAAAAACGCCTACTTTGTGTGATTGTCAGAGGAATTAATTCAAGTAGATTCTAGTTCCCAGCAGGAAATACAGGTGAGAATAATGTTGGACATGAAAGAGGGAAAAACAAGGACAATCTGGAACCTTCCAGGATAACTGGGCACCCATATGGACCAGTGAAACCTACCAGGACACACTGGAACCCAGATCTCTTTAATTCCACATTGGAACTAGACAATGCAGTCAACTGCAGAAAAAGCCTATGCCCTTTTTATGAAACTGTATGTGCACCTGGCCTGGGGCCTGGAGTCACTGGAGGAGGTGGTTTGGAAAGATCTGGAGGAGTGTGGTCTCCAGATGCCACCCCATACCAATAAGGCATTTGAACTGATCAGGGGTGACTTAAAAGGGTGCATCCTCTCATGGTCCTCTATTAACATTCTGTAGCTGGCACCACTTCCTCACTCCTTTCGAAACTCACAAAACTTTCTGTGTGGCCAACCTTCACCCAGAGTCCTACAGAAAAACAAATTCTGGAAAGCCTAGCACCATCTTGGCTCCATTAACCAATACAAAACTATCACACAGGGTTTTACTGATTCCAGATGAAAGTTAAATGGTCCTGTTTTCAAAAACCAGGGGACACTGCTCTATGAACTTATTTTTTATGAATATTCATGAGATACAAAACTGATTGTCATCCCTCGTGCCCATGATGTGAGGGCCAGATTCATACAGGCAGCATACCCATTACCACAAATTGCATTTATACCCCATGTCCCCCACCCAATTATCCTCAACCTCTCTCCCCCTATGAACTTCTGATGCTGATGTTTATTCACTGCACAAAGGTTATGTTCATAGGATATCTGTTGAAGGACCTCTGTCAAACTGTAAGTTCTCAAGACCTCATAAAGGTAGTCTTCCCTTTAAAAATCCCCCCGGGTCATTTTGTTACCTGTAGTTCGTATTCTATGCCATTGGAAAAGTCTTATTGTGGTTTCTCTTGGACTGTCTAAAGACCTCCATGGGAAGTGTCATAGATGAGCTAAGTTTTTCTTTCATTCAGTCCACAGAAGCTTCCAACTATTGTCTCATTCATTTGCTTAAAACATTTCTTTCTCTGAGACTATCTCACCAGAGGAGAAAACATCAATAACATTAACAACTCGACCAAAATGCTTTGACTTGGTGTATCTTGGGTTTTAAGTTTCATTTGGACAATATTTAAAGGAGTGCATAACTATCCCCCTGCATTCATTTCTTAGTTCACGTCTCTGCAGAGTGACTACATCCTGACCGTGAGCAGAAATAGCAATGGACTGTTGAAAATGAAACCCACTTAGCAATCCCTACTGGAATGATAACGTTGTCTACATTCTTCTTTCTCAGGGATACATTTCAAAAATAGAAAGAATGCTTTTCCAGTGGTTATCTTTCCACTTGCGCATCCTTGTCACAACCCGTCCTTCTGTGAACAGGAGATACAGTGCCGTTTTCTACTGTGCTGCCTCAAGCCAAGGGTGGATACATCTTATAAGCACATGTACACGGTCACCTCTCTTGCAATCAGCGGATTGTAGGAGATCAAGGCACAAGCACACTGTGCAATGTTAACTTGAAGTAACTGCTGAGGACTTTGCCAGGGCCCTGCCAGGTTGTTTCTATTCTGAGTCCTGACATATACCTGGGTATGACTACTCTTCCTTCAATGGAGTTTGTTTGTTTGTTTTTCTTTTTGTAGCATGGAGTATAAACACCTTGATAAAATGCAGTTATGCTTTTGAGATTGGCAAGTAAGAATGCTTTGTGTTTTTTAAGCATGCCTTCCTTGATGTTAAAGTTGTAGATAAAAATTTTAAAATACAGAAAAAGGCCAGGCAGAGGATTACTGATCTGCTCTTCCAGTAGATTCTTTACTAAAAAAATTCCACCCACAGGTTTTTTTTCCCTCCCTCTGAAAATTATCTTTTACTAGTAAAGTCTTACTTTCCAGATTATCCTGGTTTGTTGATATAGTAATACAAATATTGCAACAGAGTGCAACATCAAATATATGCAAATGGCTTATCACCCTAACATTCTGTTTTTTGAAGAATTTGTTACTGTAAAATTCTCCATGTTCACACTCATATTACCTTAATATTATTTCTTATTTGATAAATGTTTAAAATGGACATCTTTGAGAGAAATATCTTCAATGTTTTGAAGAAGTGCCCATCCTGAAAGTGCTGCAGAGATTTCCCCCCAATATATTTTTGTTTAAAAAAATTGGATTCGGTAACCCCCGAGCACTCCGTGCTTGGTATCAGAGTCACTGGAAGCTGAAGGAACAGAATAATTTTGCCTCAATAGTCTGACATTTGCCAGTTATACATCTAAAGATAATGAAAGAATGCTTTGGGTAGGAAACAAGCATTCTTTTCTTTTCTTTTTCCTCTCCCTAGTGAGGGGGAAAAAAGATGGTTCTTATTTAGCATTCTCAGATACACAGTACCACATATTTTGTCTGTTAAAAATAAAAAAGAGAGATTATTAGGATACGGTTTGTGAGTTTTTGACAAACAACCTGATATGGCACATACTTTGCCAGGTCTGTCAGAGTGAAAAACTTTTGAAAATAGAACTGGCTATATTTTATGTGTGCTTAGTTTACAAACGGAGTGAGTTTCCTTGAATTATGATTTCCAAGTTTTGAAGTCATTACGCGTAATGCATTCCATTCTAATTCCAAAGGCCTTCCAAGGGAGAAATTGATGGGCCAAAGCTGGAGGTAGTTACCCAGCCATCCCGTCTTGTCTATACGATTCAATAGGCTCCGTTGAGACATCTTTTTTTTACCAATGTAACTTTCATTGTTAAAATTAATTTGCACAAACCTGTTATTTCTCTTTAATTCCCTTTTGCACTGGAGAGTGAGTTTCGGAAATCATTATTCCTCCTCTCTTCTGGCAGCTTTATAATTCCTAGCACTAAAAACTAACTTTTCATTTTTTCTTTATTTGACCAATTCTTAAGATATTCTAATGATTAAGAGGGTATACTATGGAGCCGGACTGCCTGGTTACTAATCTTACTTCTGCACTTGCTAAACTTAGGCAAGTAACTTCTAGGTTATTAAGTTTGTTCTGCTGCAAAGTGGGGATAATAAAAGTACCTTTTTATGGCGTTGCAGTGAGGATTGCAGGAATATGTATATCAGCATCAGACATCTCATGGGGTGTAGTAAGCACATCAGAAGTATTTGCTATTATTTGATTTGCCTTTACTTATCTTTCACCTCACACACTGACATTTTTTTTGAGTCCACATAGAAAAACGACTTCGATTCATTATTGATTTTCAACTTAAAGAAAGAGAAAAATTACAGCTTTACTTTGGGGACATTCAAAGATAAAAACAAGCAAACCACCTCCCACACCTGCCCCTTTCTCTCTTTCCCTCCCCATTTCCTTGGGAAAGCAAGTGTTGTAGAGGCTACATCCAAAGGACGGATGTGGATAGGGGTCTGGAAGGTGCGAGAAAGCACTTAGAAATGGGGAGACAGCCTAGTTGAGGTGTGCCTGCCTGTATTTATATTTTATTAAACTTTTCTACTTACCTATTTCCTTGAGGGAAGCAGAGTATTGCTTATTTTTGTATCCTTAGTCTCCAGCACTTACTAGAAACTAAGTAAT
The DNA here is from genome assembly GCF_027409185.1 of Cynocephalus volans. Taxonomy (NCBI): domain Eukaryota; kingdom Metazoa; phylum Chordata; class Mammalia; order Dermoptera; family Cynocephalidae; genus Cynocephalus; species Cynocephalus volans. Next base: position 6,480,442 of record NC_084478.1, read on the forward strand.
TTTTCTTTTTAATGCAACATATTCTGAGGATCGTTCTCAGAGCATCTTCTGGTTTAAGTACATGACTTTTGCTTCTACCACCTGGGTTGTGAGGGCTTTAAATCAGGGGTTGAGTCCTGTCTTGCAGAGAGGCTCAGTGCGTGTTATTCAAATGAATTAACATCTGAAAGCCCATTCTCACTGCACTGTGGCAAGTGTGTGGGAAAGGAGCAAGATCTGAGGCAGGAAGAGGAGCTAGAAAATAGCACAGTGACCCCCTGGAGAGGACAATGGGGTCTAATGCAAGGCAGGGCAATGCACTTAGAGAGGAGGGAACAGGTTCAAGGGTTGATCAGAGAGTAGAAATAGAGACCCAATCCTGACTTGAAGTAGCTGGGAGAGGTGAGACAGAGACCAGGAGAGGGACAGGTCGGAATGCCATGGAACTGTGCCACGTCACGGGATTTGGGTGGAGGAAGAAGGGCTCATGAGAGAAACTAAAATATGTCTTTCTTTAAAATTGATCATTATTATCACGTCATTTACTATGGTGGTTTTCTTATGGTGTAATTTATGTATTATGGTGTAATTACATGTTAGGTGTAATTTGTAACATTAACCCTTTAAGTGGTATGTTTTGTGAGTTTGACAACATATGCAGTTGCACAAAACCACAAAATCAAAATATAGGATGATTTCATTACCACACCCCTCCCCCATCCTCCTTCTAAAAAACCATGCACTTTTATAATTAATAGCATGCCCAACACAGGCTCTAGCCAATATTCATCTGTTCTCTGTCCATATAGCTTTGTCTTTGCAAGAATGTGATGGAAATTGAATTATACAGTGTTTACTCTTTAAACTTGTCCCCTTTAGTCAGCATCATGTGTAGACAGACATTTCCACCATCGCACACATCAGCAGTTTATTTCTTTTCATTCCTGCATAGTATTCCATTGCATGGATGCAACCAAAGCTCTTCAGAGGGGGATGTGGCCTGTGGCTGTGTTTTTGTCTGTCAAACTGAGTCACAAAAATGTTATTGGTAACCAATGAGAAGCTGTTTTAGTGCAGTGTTTGGGATGAAAACCATACTGAAGTTGGCTGAGGAGAGAATGTGGAGTTTTGAAGAGGAAATAGCAATTATAATAGTTTAGTATTTTATGGAATTTGGCTGAGGGAGAGACAGAGATCAGTAGTTCCAGTGAGAAATAGGGTGAAATGAAGCTTTTGTTAGTTTTATTGCTGGAAGATAAGAGATATTTGAACATGTGGATGCTCTAAGGGAGAATACGGGGTTTTGATTATTTGTTTGTTTTGTTATTACATGATTCCTACATACCTGAAAAACAAATCTAGTAGTCGTCAAAATTGTTCTCTAAAAATAGCAGAGCTCATGGGAAGTTTTGTTGGGCGCATTTTTTCTCAAAACTTTTTGAGCTTCTTTACCTGAGTAACAATAAAAATAAACATACTTATATCAAAAACACTAGCACATGAAAAAGACATTTAAAGTGTGATTTTTAAGGAATGCCAGAGTGGGTGTAGAATATTATCTTAAAATAAGTAATGATAGCCTGATGGTGGGGGTGCATGGAGGCTTTGGGCAACAAAGGCAAAAATGTGCAAAAGTCAGGAAGAACCAGAAAGAGAATATGGGGTGGATGGAAATTGTGTGTGATACTCTTTTTTTTTCTATGTGGTTGGTGCGTGTGGCTGTTAATGTGCTTTGTATTTTGTTGCTGTTACTTGATGGTGTGGAACATTAATCTCTGGAATAAAATCTATATGAACGAATGCAACTTCCACATTATACTGACATTATTCCTCCAATGGTCAGTGGCATATGAGCTAAATCATGATAAAGAAATAAGTGTGTATCAATAGAAAGAATAATGTTAATGCTACAGGAGAGAGGAGCTTGGTGGAGTGAGGTTTCAAATAATTTAGGATAACATAGAGTTCATGCCAGTGAATGTGACTAATCTGTTAATCATAACATGTCATTAGGAGGAGTCTAGGTCAACTCCCCCATTTTACAGATGGACCATATTCCATAAGTCATAGATTGTCACCTTTACCTATCATGTTTAACTGGAAACACTTCAATTTTTGAAATCTTTGTCCACCATTTTTCCAGATGTTTAGTATGTACCTCTTAAAAGCCATGAGTACAGTAGCATACTGTATACTATATGTTGGATAAATCATGATATGAAGAACTATAAAAGCTATCAGCAGGTGGTTTTATCATAATCCTCTCTAAATGTAGCTTTCTATTCGTTCCACTTTATGTCACATAGCTTTTGAACGTACAAAGTTATATTATCGCTTCCAGCTTGTCAGGCAGAACCAGACAGCTTTGTTCAAGAAACAAAGCACCAATCTAAAAATGGTGACCCCACATTGCAATGACTACAGAATTTGTAGGGACTTGTCTGCACTTGGGGCTGATCATAGGTGACGTGGTACAGTATCAATTTCAGTCTGTACTGACCATAACTTAAGCGATTCCAATTTCTCCCTTAACTATGCTTCCAATTTCCCTGTTCAGGCTTCAGTGATACATGCAGGGTACGGTTCCATAATTATCTGTTGATGCATTGATATCTGCAATTAAACATGAACTTCAAAAGAGAAAGCATTATATTACCTTCGTCTTTGAATTCAAGCTCCTACTGCCCTGTCTGGTGGCTAGAAGGTATTGCAATAAGTGCTCGTTTGATGAACGGACAGAGTGACAGAAGGATTGAGTCATATTCCAATTCCTGTTAATTCATTAAACTGACTACACCCATCCTATCTTTTGCCAGACCTGCAGAACTATTGGTAAGCATGAAGGTGGTGATAAGATACTGGAGCTTGAGACCATTTAAGGAAGAATAAAGCTAACTGCTTGGCGTGGAAGGTCATATACAGAGGTGGCATGAAACACGAGAAAAAGTGCATCCTGTGTGAGGAGCCAACCTGACTTCAAATTCTGACTCCACCAATGTTTAGCCGTAGCAGTCTGGGTTAGTTTCCTAGTCCTGTGCTCCTCAGTGCATAGTTTCATTAACCAGCAGCAGGAGCAGCATCTTGTTAGGCATATAGAACCTCAGGTTCCACTGGGACCTACTGAGCCAGAACCAGAATTTTAATTTTAATTAGATACCCAGGTGATGTGTGAGATGTTAGTTAATGGATACTGAATTACAGCTGGATAGAGAGGATAAGCTCTAGTATTCTGTAGCTTTTCTAGGTGTCTGTAATTAACAATAATTTATTATCTTTTTTTGTTGTTTTACATTACACAGATGAAATTTACTGGCAATTCAAAAATCTGAACGACACAAGAAAGTGTACCTAATGGACATATATTGAACTTGGGATTTATATTACATTTTTAGGTAATATAAATTTTTAGGCAATATAAAAATTTTAATGTAAAACATTGAAGTAATTTGATCTTAAAGAAAGTTTTAATAAACAAAATATTTTAATCAAGGAAATTAACTTGCTACTCATTAAGGAATAATATTTTTGGAGCAGTATATTAAGAAATTTTTAAATATAGTAGATTAAAAACTGGGCAATATTCCTAATAAATAAATAGAATTTTTTTAGACTACAGGACCATACAAGTGTTTTTATTTCATTTTACTTTATAAATTCTTTATTATATTATTCAAATAACTAGAAGAGAGGAGTTCAAAAGTTCACATCACAAAGAACTGATAAATGTGCTAAGTAGCCTGATTTGATCATTACACAGTGTATACGTGCGTGAAAAAATGAAAATATTTCTTTACCCTGTAGCTATGTATAATAAAACTTGTCAATGAAAGCATAAAATTTAAAAAAAAAAAAATTTTTTTTTTGGAGAATCACTGGCCTAGACTCTCTGAATTTTAGTTTCCTCTATTGTAAAATAGGTGCATTCGTTAGTCTTTTGCCACTTGTAACAGAATATCTGAAACTGGATAGTGTATTAAGAAACAGAATTTTTTTCTTACAGTTGTAGAGGTGGGAAGTCCAAGGTCCAGGGAGCACATCTGGTGAGGGCCTTCTTCGTGTGGACTCTCTGCAGAGTCCTGTGGCAAGAGGGCATCACACAGTGAGGGCTGAGCAAGAGCATTTCCACATGCTTTCCTCCTCTCCGTATAAAGCTGCCTGTCTCCTCTCTGATAACTTATTAACCCATGAACCCTTTAATCCATGAATGGGTTAATCCATTCATGAGGGCATAGTCCTCATGATGCAATCACCTCCCACCCTGTTGACACTGTTACAATGAGGATCAATCTTCAATGAGTTTTGGGGGGGACATTTAAACTGTAGCATAGGAAAAACCTTACCTGCTTTCAGAAATATGAGGGCTATAAAAATGCATGTCAAATGCATGTCTACCATACAGCGGCTGTGCAAAAAATGAAAGCCATTAATAACAAGAATTACAATAAAAAACAATAGTAATGCTTTCGATATCGGAGATGGACAGAATTGGAGGGAGAGTCAATTTGAATCTCTCTCACTGTCTTTCTCTCTCTCTGTCTCTGACAAGCTGTGGCAATGGAGTTTTTAGATTTGCAATTCACTTCAGTTATGTTAGTGGTTCTCAACTTGGGGCACATTTATCCCAGAGGACATTTGGCAACTATTGGGGATATTTTGGGGTGCTATCTGGGTGGGAAGGATGTTACTGACATCATGTAGGTAGAAACCAGGGGTGCTGCTAAACTTCCTACGATGCATAGGGCAGGCCCTTACAGCAAAAAATTATCCGGCCCCAAATGTTAATAGTGCCAAAGCTAAGAAACCCTGAATTATAATAATCTAGAAACATCTATTTTTAGAAATGACACATTTTGTGTGTGAAGGTCTTTCAAGAGGAATGCTAACAAAAACTATATAGATGTACATTACCCAAAGCATCAACTATGAGTAAAAATTATGCAAAAGGCTTGGGAAAAGGAATAGAAAAACGAATCAGAAACTTTACCAAAGAATTTTTTTTTCCCATCTCTAATTACATGCTGTTCTATTAGTCATTTCACCAAGAAAGTTACATTGGCAGAGTTCTTATCTGCTAGGAGATTATAGTAAAAGCTAGGGATTGAATATTAAGGCTTTTCATGATGCAGGTGCAACAAATTGCGATGTAAAATGCAAGAGATTGTAAATCAAACACTGAACAGACAGTTAAAACAAGGGCTCATCTTTTTCAGGCACAAAATACTGTTAACTTTAATGCTTCACTTTATCTTGCCTTGGTGGGCAAATACCAACTGGAGAATTCTTTCACTCACAACAAATGGTCGCATTAGTTCACTGTAATAAAACACAGTCTGGGTCATAAAAACACACGTCAAAAGAAAAATTTGCCTTAATTTATTACCTCAATTTTGTGCCCAAGTTTCCCTTGCCATTCCTTTTTTTATTAATTTTTTGATTTTTGTAGTTTATTTATAAGCAGAATCCTGTCCCAAAATGGATGAACCTGTTTACCAGTAAATCAGTAAACTGTAAACATTGCTATAAAATAAAAAATGTTGTTGTGATAAATCAAAAATGAAGAATTCTAGGTATCCCAGGAGAGTATTTTCGGTAGGTCACATCAGCTAACTCAAGCCCTGCACCCATGAATCAGTAATGTTTGCTGGTTTATGAGCCTTGCAAAGCACAAATATCTTCCTTTTTCCTGCTCAGCACATATCTGCAGTAATAAATAGGTAATTGGTTTTGTCCTATTATAATGTTTCTATATTACCTTTTGCAATAATCACATATAAATTCATAGGCTTATGGTTTCTTTTATTATAAATTTTCATTGCTTAACTCCTCATTTTTTCTCTCTTAGTTGCAGAGCATAAACAAAAATAAACAACAAACTTAGCACAAATATTTTTGCTTTTTGTGTTCAAATTACTTTACTATATTTATTACCATTAATTATTTCATTAATGCTGTAAGTATACTTTATCTAAAAAACACATTAATTTTTCTTCCATAGATGGCTCTCCAGGAAATGCCTAATACAGAGCAACAATTCCACTTTAAAGTATCATGTGAAAAGCAGTATTATCATAATATTAAGAAACTGTTCTTTTAAAATGTGAGAAATGGTTTTGAGGAAGGAATTACCAGAATCTGTACAGAGAAAAGTGAAGTTTCGAGCCTATATTACTCACAACAGATAGATTAAAAAGTAAAATAAAACAATATATCCATTAATATTAAGGTAAAAAGGAATTATAGAATTTTATATTTTTAGGTAAAAAAGTAACATTTTGCCAATGCTCAAGATATTTTATCCAAGCATGCTCTCTGCCTTAATATCTTAATAGTCATCAAGCTAGTATGCTTTTATTTATTAGTCTCTCTCTTTTACTTTCTCTGTTTTCCTCTCTCTCACTATTCCGAATGACCCATTCAGAAAATGCTTGTTTTTCTTCCAGTTGACTCTAAGCTCAGCTGATTCAGACATTGTATGACCCAATGACAAAATGCCTCCTCAACTGGATGCAACTTTAGTAGCAGTAATTTGAAGCTGAGGCACCCTGGTTGCATATTGGGGCTTTCTATGTCCATGTTTTAGTTCTTTATAATATTGTCTGGGATAACTGACTTGGGCACTCTCTGTAAGAACGCAGAGAAGAGTCCAAGGGGACCCCTGGGACTGCCTCCTTTTCCCTTCATGCATAACTGTTAGCGTTAATAGAAGACAACACTAACCCTACAGGGCAGTACTTCAAGAGTTAAGATTTCTTTTGCTGTTCTCACACACCAGGTAAAGAACCTTCATGAACAGAAGAGCTGCCTGTAATAATAGGTAGTGAAGGATGCAAGTGAAAAATACCATATGGAAGCTGTGGGTTCTACTCATACTTCCTGTTTTGCCATCTTATATACTTACATTTTAAAATTTAATCCCTTACTTCCTTGTCCTTCCCCCAAAATGATAAGGTGTGTTGGCTCTGATGGTTAAATGTGTCACTTAATACCTCTGTTGATGAATATCAACACAGGATCCAGATAAAGACAGAGATGTCCAGGACTCAAGGCCAGGCAACAAGGCTGTGGGTTGTTTCCCTTTAGGGAAACATAGTGCAAGATTTTGTTGTACATGGGATGGTTGCAACTTGTTAGGTGGAGGATAATTTTGAAAACATGTATATGAAGAAGAGGGTGTTTCTGGAAAATGGAGAAGCAAGGAATTTCACAGGAGTTTTTGTTTTTCAACTATATGTCATTTATTCATCCACTTCCAACCATAGCATCTTGACTTCTTTGGGGGAATTTGCCTTGGCTCCATCACATGTAATATTGTAAGTGACTTTGTTACTGAGCCAAGAGATGTCTATCATCCGCTGCCCAAATCACTAAAAAATCTCTCATGCCTAAGTCTGCAGTGTTTAAAGACTAGCATTTATCTGGATAGCCATTCAGAGGAGCCCGTGGTACATAAAGGAGTTTTTTAAGACCCTGGACTCCTTGACCACTTAAAATCACAAGCATTTATTGAGCAAAATCATGATGGGGGGGGGGGGTGGTCCCAGGAATCACGTGTGAATCTAATTGGTGGTGAAGTCAGCATAATTATTTCTGGCATTCTGGCCAAGGTCCTTCTTGGCCCCTTTACAAGCCTGGAGTCACACTAACTTCAAAGCAGGCTTGTAGTTGTTTGTCATCTGCAAAGGCAACTTGAGATTGGCATTACAGATGTTATCCTAAGCCATAAGGCATTTATTTAAGGAACACATGTCCTGACCTCTAAATCAAGTCTTAGCCCAAAGAGCAAATAGCCTGACCTCCAGACCAAGTTTTAGCCTAAGGAAGTTTTGTGTTGAATCAACTCTAATAATTATCTAATTATTAATTAATCTGTTACTCCTAGGAATCCATCCCATTCAGCTTGGTCAAGCAGATATTCTTTTGCTAATTCTACCCAACCTCCACCCGCTGCCCCAAGGCCTGCTCTGACTGGGGTCAAGGGAATAAGCTATGTGGGATTGGGGTCTGTCCCCCAGATTCCACCTGATGACAAATGGCCTCCCAGCATATTGTAGAGGGGGGGAGTGTGTAGTACAAGTTAGAGCAGTTAGACTTGTCTCTTTTGTTAACTTCGTTAGATGATTTCTATCGCTGGGACTAATAAATAAACTCAAACTGATAGTCTTAATAACTAATTTTAACATAGGACAGTGGGTTAGATGCTGGTTTTTTTCAAATCCATCATGCATCTGTTTGAAAACACTGGGCTGCCCACTTTTCTGTTGTATTTTTTTCATCGTAGGAGGGTCTCAATGCAGAATATTATTATTATTATAAAACTTACTGTTATTACAGGGATTACATGAATAGCTATAAATTTCAAAAAAAAAAATATCAGAATGCCTTGATTGGTGACCATGGAGGAGCCAGTGGCATTCCTCCCAGGGGTCCTGAGATGGTGGGAGCTGAGGGCCCCCTGCCCATCACCATCTGCAAGCAGACCTACCATGGAGCAGGAAACAAAAGTCCCGAAACCCAAAGTCCCCAGGGCCCTGAGATGGGGGGCTGAGGGTCTTAACCCCACCTCCCCTTTCCCTCTCCCCCTCCCCCAAGACAACATCTCAGAGTATACTTATTAGACACGAATGTTTCTATGGGGAGTGTAAATTATCTGCTCAAGTCTTTCCCCCAGTTTCTGCTAACATTTTTCTAATTCATTTTTAAGAGTTCTTTTTTCATTAAGGATGTTAATCTTTGTGTTAAATTTGTTCCCTATCCATCGACATTAAAATAATAATAATAAAAAAATGCAGACCCAGTTAGTGTCAAAGCCAGGACTAGATTTCAAATCTTGTAACCCATAACCCAGTGCTAAGGGCTCTGGGGTCAGGGTTCAAATACCAGACCTGTGCCATAAAATGTATAATCTTGAGCAAATTATTTAACCTCCCTGATCCTTGATATTCTTATCTGTAAAGAGTATACAATAATACCTACTTGTAGAGTTGGGGAAGAAATTAAACAAGATAATTTAAATTTTAAAAAAAGACAGAGTTCCATAGAAGGACCCACAACCGTGAAAGTCACAATAATTCCATTGGCACGGTAGGGTTCCATTTCCTGTGGGGAAAAAGCTGCAGTTTTGAATGCTATTAGTATTCTTAGTCTCCGAGTCACCCCAGTAGAATGAGTGTTAAATCAGAGGCAGATTAATGGGTATTCTAGCAATGCGAAGGTTAAGAAAAATGATTAAAAGGCAAACTCCTTGTGACATGCTGTAAACGAGGCCATAGTGATGTGGACCTAACCGCTGGCTAAAACTGAATCAGAAAACCCCTGCATGGGCACAGATCACCACATTGTCAGGAAAAGGTACAGATGATTGATTAAGTTTGTAAATAGCCTGGGACAACTGATTTCTATGCAAATCCATTTAATGACAGCTCAGTAAATGGACTTGATTGATACATATAGCTCTTTTTTCTGGGGAGATTTCACTGGATGTCGTCATCTTTTACGAACATTTTCCCCCTTATATTTTGGTTGTTAGGCTTCTGGACTGGCTCATCTTCATTTAGAATTGCACTGACAGAAAGCATAGGTCTCGATGAGAAATGAGACTGCTGAATGATAATTCTTTGAGTTCATCTCTTTCTAACCTGGACTAAATACCAGCCTTATTTTGGGCATAATTAATAATTTTGGGAATAGTTAACAATTGCCCAAGGACAAGCTATACTCCTCATCTTGTCAGCTCTTTCTCTATGATTAATGATGACCAGAGCAGACATTCCTAGGAACTGCCTGGGTCACCCTCAGAAGAAACACGGGTTTAAATTCCAAGACATGCATAACGTTAAAAGTTTAACCTGCTTTCCTCATGTATGTAGAATACTTGGGTTATCTCTAAGACATCGTTGTCCAGTGAAAATGAAATAAACAGCTGCAAAGTGAAAAGCTCAATGGACTGCTTACTTTACCTGGGTCTTGACAAATTGGTTATGACCTCTGTCCCACAGAAGTGATCTAGCTGACTTTTTGTTTAAGCATGTAACCTTAGAACAAATGAATAGAATTTAGAGTGAAGTTTATATGGTACTCTTGGTTAACTATTCAGATCCATACAGTAAGGAACAGTTTAGGTCAACTATAAAAAAAGCAACAACAACTAAGGACTCTGATTAAGCAAGCGTCCAATTTAGAAAACTAATCTAGGCTTATGTTTGTTATTTCCTTACATTTTGCAGTTGTTTAGGGTTAAATCTAAAATTTCCTTTGTTTTTGCCCCATGGCAACTAACATGTCATTACTTAATATTTACTACCATACCTATGACTCATCTTAGTTATGAATCCATTTGTTTGCATTTCCTCAACTTGACATTCCTTTCTTGTTTCATGGATAGGTATCCATTTTCTTTACAGTAGTACTTTTCAAAGTTTTATGTTTATGTAAATCACCTGGGGACCCCCTTGAAATACAGATTTTAAATCAGCAATTCTGGACCAGGACCTGAGATTCTGTATTCACCCCCAGCTCCCAGGGATGTGACATTAATGCTGCTCTTTAGGTCCTTGAAGGAGCAAAGCTTACCTCAGGGACCAGCAAACTTTTTCTGTAAAGCACCTGGTAGCAAACATTTGGTTTTGACAATTTCTGTCCCATCTACTTAGTGCTCCTGTTGTAGCCCCCCAAAAGCCAGAGTCAATGCAAAAGCAAATAAATGTGGCTGTGTTCCATTAAGTTTACTCATGGACACTAAATTTTGAATTTCATATAATTTTCACAAAATGTCCTTAGCTGATGAACTGTCTAAAAGCAGGAAGCCGGCCAGATGTGGCCTGGGGCCATAGTCTGCTGTTTCCTGCTTTAATTCAGCACTGGATAGTAGATTGAACTATCTGCACGAAGTGGACCATGCTTGAATAAAAAGCATTGCATGCTGCCCCATCCTGAGAAGCTCCGAGTGGTTTAGAGGAGTTCTCTGAGAGAGGAAAAGAAGTAAAGTGTTTAAATGTGTATTTTAAAAGGTATTATCCTGATTATTTGTCCTGGGAGTTTAGACACAGACCACATTTGTTTTTCTACACTTAGAGCAGATATCAACCACCTATTGAAGTGTTGTATATTTAACATTATCAATGGGACATATAAAATACATCTAGTCAGATTTACAGAGGTTAATCACTGTCTAGTTGTGATTAACTAGCGCTTTAGGAGGTGATTGTATTTTCTTATTTAATATATTTTTTATGTCCATATGGTTACCACTAGGACAAAGTTAAACTTTTCCATAAATCATTAAATCAATGTTTTGAGCCTCAGGTAGTATACTTAGCTTGGGAAAAATTGGGATACCCGATTGCCATGTGATATCCAGGTGAAGTCTCCCATCCTGACATTACAGTGCTGTGACAAGACTGTGTTAATGTTAATCTTTGAGTTTTATTTTAACTTCCCTTGGTCTTAGCTATGTAGCATCCTAACTCTCTGGGGGTAATGTAGCTTGAAAGAGTCAGAAGACTAATCCTGAGGGAACAGAAATTGTACAGCAATTACAATCTGGGAATCCAGAATGCAGCACACCACTTCATCAAATCTAAGATGCCCTAGATGGAAAGTTGCACCCTTATTTTACATACCACTCGCTAAGAAAGAGGAAAAGGAAATCCCCAAAACCAAATCGTCACTTTGACCATGTCAGTCCACCAATTTCAAGACGCATGCTAATTCTGTATCTGATTCTTAGAATCAAGAAGATATGATACTTAAATCTCAAGTGTGTGTTTTGGTGAGAATTATGTAACTTTACATTTATGCAAGATGATGATTATGATAATACTGCTCGTAAAACTGATTATGCCATCCAAAACATACTTATTTCCATTGTTTCATTTCCTTCTAGACAGAGTAATATGACTATTTTCTGATGAGAACATGGAGTCTTAGACATGCAAAATGTCTTATTCAAGGTTATACAATTACTGCATTAGTTAGGGAATTCTAGCTGCTTAAACAGATGAATCCAAATACATGTAATAGCTTCAGTATGCTGGAAGTTCACTTGTCACCACTCCTGTAAAGACTCAAACATGTGTGTCTGATTGGCAGACAGTTTTTCCCCAAGCTGGCATTTGGGAACTTGAGCTCTTGCAATCTTACAGATTTGCCATCTTCTGTATGTAGCCTCTTGGTGCTTGTGGCCTCAAGTCAGGGGATGTGGAAAGACTATGGGGAAGCAAACATGGGAAGTTTTTATGGTGTCACCCAAACACTTCTGCTCTCATTCCTTCAGCTGGGAATCCATCATGTGACACCCACTGCAAAGCAAGTGGGGAAATGGGTTCATTCCTTCAGCCGGAAAACAGTCATTTGACTCTCACTGCAATGCAAGTTGGGGAAATGGGTCCACTTCTTCAGCTGCAAATCAGTCATGTGACATCCAGCTGCAAGGCAAGATGGGAAATGGGTTCATTCCTTCAGCTGGAAAACAGTCATGTGACACCTAGCTGCAAGGCAAGATGGGAAATGGGTCCACACCTTCAGCTGCAAATCAGTCATGTGACACCCAGCTGCAAGGCAAGATGGGAAATGGGTTCATTCCTTCAGCTGGAAAACAGTCATTTGACTCTCACTGCAATGCAAGTTGGGGAAATGGGTCCACTCCTTCAGCTGGAAATCAGTCATGTGACACCCACTGCAAAGTAAGTCGAGGAATGTGTCTAGCCTTGAACCAGGAAGAAGAGATGGATCACTTACTGCCAAAGCTAGAATCCTGTTTCTTGCTCTCTCCTTCTTAACCAAAGCCTTTCTAAACTTTTCAACATCTACACTTTCCAAATTCTACCCTAAAGGGAAAAGATTGCCAAGATCAGTGATTTAGGTGATAATGACCCTTTTCTGCCTTTCCAGTCTCCTTTATCCCTCAGCTACTTGTTTTAACTTCAGTGCCCTGAGATGGGCAATTTTGAATTTCATTTCCTGAGAGTTTATTATAACACTCTTTAAATTATTCAGAGTAATATTTCTTCTCACACTGGGAATATTATCGTTGTTTTAATCTCCTAGCCTAATGTATGGGCTAGTAGAACTTGCAATATTTTAGCACCTTGGAATTTTAGTGTAATGGTTCTGATCCCAGTTTAAATTTATATGGGGGAAGGATATGCTTTCTGAAGATCCATACACATATTCATGCATTCCATCCACACCGTAAGTTAAAAATCCTGACGGTGATAGGAAAAGCCGAGCTATAAGGAGCTGGTGCTAGAAGAAAATTGGCTCATTTTAACTAGTGACTGGTAGAATAGATGAGACTGCCATACACACTAGAGTGTTTTTGCCTTCCTTTTTCCCCATGGTACTTTCTGAATACATTTTATGTTTCTGATCCTGGGTTGTGAATAAAAGCTTATCATTGCCAACTGGGGGAAAGTCAGCCAGGCATGCAAGCAGAAGCATTTCTCTTTGCTCCGCTTCCTCATTGAAATGTGCCAGCGATAAGCTTGAAGCCACAGCCATCAAACAGTTTGGGCTTGTGCAAATCTCATTTAGGCTGTTGCCGTGATTTTTAAAATAATGAATCAATTATCCAGATGTCTTTGCAGGGCTCTGCGTAGCAGTAATAGTGTCATTTCAGGGACCAAAGGGACAACTTCAATAGTAGGAATATGAGGGATAAAAAAATGTGAATGTTGTCTTACATGTAGAAAACCCTTAATATTCCACACACAAAACTGTTAACAACCGATAAACTAAGTTACAGGAGATAAAACAAGCATGCAAAACTCTGTTACATTTCTGTACATAACATGATCTATCCAAAAAGGTAATTAAGAAAACAATCTCACTTACAACAGCATCAAAAAGAATAAAATACTTACAAATAAACTTAACCAAGAAGCTGGAAGACTTGTGTACTGAAAACTGTAAAACAGTGCTAAAAGAAATGAAAGATGCAAATAAATGGAAAGACATCCTCTGGTCCTGGATCAGAAGACTTAACATTGGTAAAATGTCCATACTACACAAAGAGTTCTACATATTCAATGAAATCCCTATCAAAATGCCAATGGAATTTTTTTTTTTTTGCAGGAATAGAAAAAAAACCCTAAATTCATATAGAGTCTCAAGGGACTTCAAATAGCCAAAATAGTCTTAAAAAAGAACAAATGTGGAGGCCTTACACTTCCTGGTTTCAGACTTATTACAAAGCTGTAGTGATCAAACAGTGTGGTACAGTCATAAAGACAAACATATGGACCAGCAGAACAGGATGAAAAGCCCAGAATTAACCTCTCATGCGTATGTTCAAATGATCTTTGACAAAGATGCCAAGACAACACAATAGAGAAAGGACAGTCTTTTAAACAAATGGTGCAGGGAGAACTGGATATCCCCATGTAAACGAATAAAGTTGAACCTTTACCTTACACCATATAAAAGAATTGACTCAAAATAAATTAAAAACCTAGATAAGACTTAAAATGATAAAAGTCTTAAGAGAAAACATAGGGGGAACTCTTCATAACACTGGTCTTGGCAATGATTTCTTAGACGTGATACCAAAACACAGTCAACAAGACCAAAACTAGACCAACAGGACTACAGCAAAGTTAAAAACTTCTGGACTTGAAAGGAAACATTCAACTGAGTGAAAGAGCAACTTGCAGAATGGGAAAAAGTATTTGAAAATCATATATCTAATAAGTGGTTAATATCTAGACACTGAGGTTTTCTGAACAGCTGTGTGAATTTTAGGGTTAAGGTGATAGTGTAAGATTCCTACATCCCATAAAGGCTCAGAAATTAGTTACTGGTATCAGAGTTAGTAGTATTAGAGTCCACTATTTCTATAGGATCAGAACTTTAAAATAAAGGCATATTCTACTTAGGTCCTATTATGGATTGAATTGCATCCCCCCAAAGTTTAATGCTCTGAAGGCTTGATCCCCACTGTGATGGTGTTAAGAGCGTGGGAAATGCTATTATGGCAATTGGAAGGTAGGACCTTGAAGAGGTGATTAGATTGTGGCAACCTTGCCATAGCGAATGGCTTATTCCATTTGATGGTGTAATGGCAGCTGTGGGTGTGGTTCTGATGGCTTTAAAAGGAGAGTGCATGAGGAACTCTCTCTCTGCCCTGCTGTATTTGCCATGTGATACCCTAAGTCACTGTAGTTACCACCAGGACAAGGCTCTCACCAGATGTGTTCCCTGGACTTTGGACTTCCCAGCCACTAAAACTTTAAGCAATAAATTTCATTTTCCTACAAATCACTCAGTTCCAGATATTTTGTTATAAGCAACAGAAACAGTCTAACACAGGTCCTGTGTCTCAATGTCTAAAGGCCATTTAGGGACATGCTAGTCAAAACAGTCAAAAGAATATAACATGTGGAGTAAGGAAGACCTGACATTGTACATACTGGATATGCCACCATTCCTTTAAATAAACATAGTAAACAATGCCAAATGCCAAAAAATAAGACTAAGGTTGAGAAGCAACTATGAATCACACCTATAAGAATTTCACCTATGTCTTCAGAAAACACATTCATTATTCAATTCCTGTTAGAGGCTAATAGCTCTTCTAGGTATCTAATTGAAGACTATAGGGAGTTTTTTAAATTTATTTTTTATTGAAGTGTATTGACTATAGATATTTGGAGTACAGAGTTATATTTCAATATATGTATACAATGTGTGATGATCTAATCAGAGTAATTAGTATTTCATCGTTGCAAAACTTAATCATTTCTTTGTGATGTGCACATTTGATCTCCTGTGTTCTGTCATTTGGTAACATGCAGTAAGTCATTGTTAATTACAGATTCCTCGGATGCCTATACAATAATAGAAATTATTTTTCCTATCTAGCTGTTATTTTGTGTCCATTAACTAGCCTCTCACTATTCCCTCTGTCTCTTCCCCTTTCCCATCTCTAGTAACCACAGTTCTTCTCTCTCCTTTTAACAGTTCAACTTATTATTATTTTTTATGTATTTGTTTTTGTTTTTAGCTTTCACGTATGAGTGAGAACATGCAATATTTGTCATTCTGTGCCTGGCTTATTTCACTTAACATAATTTTCTCCACGCTCACCCATGTTGCTGCAAATAGCAAAATTTCATTCTTTTTTATGGTTGAGTAGTATTCCATTATGTAGATGTACCACATTTTCTTTATCCAATCATCTGTCAATGGAATTTAGGTTGGTTCCATATCTTTGCTATTACAAGTAGAGCTGTGATAAACATGGGAGTGCAGGTGTCCCTTTGATATAAAAATTTCCATTGCTTCGGTTTTACACCCACTAGTGAGATTAGTGAACCATATGGTAGTTCTATCCATCATTGTTTCAGAAACTTCCATACAGTTTTCCAAAATGGCTGTACTAATTTCCAATCCTATCAAAAATGCATAAGGGTTCTCCTTTCGCTGCAACCTCACCAGCATTTATTTTCTGTCTTTTTGATAACAGCCAGTGTAACAGGAGTGAGATATCTCAGTGTGTTTTGATCTGAATTTCCCTGGTAATTAGTGATGTTGAGCATTTCTTCATATACCTATTGGCCATTTGTATGTCTTCTTCTGAGTAATGTGTATTCAGATTTCTTGCCCATTTTAAATTGGGTTATTTGTTTTTTTAATTATTGAGTTGTTTGAGTTCCTTCTATATTCTGGATATTAGTCCCTTTTCAGATGTGTAGTTTGCAAATATTTTCTCCTATTCTATAGGTTGTCTCTACACTCTGTTTGTTGTTTCCTTTGCTGTGCCAAAGGCTTTTAGTTTGATAAAATCGCAATTTTAAAATTTTTGCTTCTGTTGCCTGTGCTTTTGAGGTCTTTCCCCAGTCCTAAATCTTGAAGCATTTCTCCTGTGTTTTATTCTCTAAGTTTCATATTTTCAGGTCTTACATTTAAGTCTCTAATCCATTTGTGTTGATTTTTGTGTGTGGTGAGATATAGGGTCTAGCTTCATTCTTGTATACATGAGCATCCAGTTTTCTCAGGATCATTTATTGAAGAAGTTGTCCTTTCCCCAATGTATTTTTTGGTGCCTTTGTCAAATTGGTTGGCTATAAGTACACAGAATTGTTCTCTATTCTGTTCTATTGGTCCATGGTGTCTGTGTGTATGCCAGTACCATACTGTTTTGGTTACTATAGCTTTGCAGTACATTTTAAAGTTAGGTAGAGTAATGCCTTCCACTTTATTCTTTTTGATCAAGATTGCTTAGGCTATTTGAGGTTTTTTGTTGTTCTATATAAATGTTAGGAATGTTTTTTTCTATTTCCGTAAAGAATGTGATTGGTATTTTTATAGGGATTGCATTTAATCTGTAGATTGCTTTGGGTGGTATGACCGTTTTCACAACATTAATTCTACCAATCATGAGCTTAGAATGTCTTTCCATTTTTTGGTGTCCTCTTTAATTTCTTTCATCAGTGTTTTGTAGTTTTCATTGTAGAGATCTTTCACTTTCTTGGTTAAATTTAGTTCTAGCTTTTTAATATTTTTGCTAGCTATTGTAAATGGGATTGCTTTCTTGATTTCTTTTTCTGCTAGTTCACTGTTGGTATATAGAAATGCTACTGATTTTTGTAAATTGGTTTTTTATACTGCAACTTTACTGAATGTATCAGTTCTAAGAGTTTTTTTTTTTTTTTTTTGGTGGAATCTTTAGGGTTTTCTACAATAAGATCCTATTACCTGCAAACGGGACAATTTGACTTCCTTTTTTCAATTTGGATGCCCTTTATTCTATAGGCCAATTTTAGAGTCTTTAATCTTTTTTGGAGAACTTGGCTTGCTAATTTCTATCTTAAAATGTGTGATTTGGTAGACTATAGCATTCACCTGTCTTTAATGTCTTTCAACAAAGCAAATTGTTGAAATTTTACTGAAACTACAAAACAAATGCCAACTGAAAGTTTTTACTTTTGAATCGAATATATATGTATAATTTTTAGAGAAATAGTTTTCTATACCTACCATGCATGACTCGAAAGTGAATACACAAGTTGTTATCACAATTGTGAGGGGCATATTATTATTTGCCTTAGTTTGGGTTTCCCCAGACATAGACATGGAGATGAGGATTCAAATGCAAGTGGCTTATTTAGAACATAAAGCTAGGTGAAGAGAAACATAAGACAGGAAATGGAAGGCAAGCAGTAAAGCAGAACAGTCTATAGAAAAACATTAAGGGTGAAATCTATAATTTAAAATTTTCTAATAACCACATTTTTAAAATGTAGGAAAAAATATAAAGGCAATGTTAATTTTAACAATATACTTTATTCAACCCAATATATCCAAAATACCACTTAAACATGCAATTGATATAAAATTATTAATGAGTTATTTTACATAGATTTTTCAAATTAAATCTTCAAGACGCGGTGTGCATTTTATACTTAAAGCACATCTTCGTTCAGATGGTCCACATTTCAGATGCTCAGTAGAGCTCTGGTTAGTGGCTGCCCCGTTGGACTGCACAGCAACAAAATGGGTGCTATAAGACAGCTTTCTCTGTGGACAACTGGAGCTTAATCCTGCTGGGGACACACTGGTGACTAATGTCAGAATTATCCTATGAGAGAGCAAGTGACTTGTGGTATATGGTCACCAAGTCCTGTCCCTTGAGAGCTGAGAGCTCCTCCCAGGACTGTTAATTCCCCTCAGCACTTTTCAAATGCCAACTGGAGAGGAAAGCAGAATCCAGTGGCTAGAGAAATCCAGATGGAAATTGGCTGAAATGCCCCCCAGTGCAAAGGATGAGGGGGTATTTGGTGGCAGGAGACAGCACCTGCTACATTATTCAACATTATTTATACAAAGATCAAGACAAGATCTGCTTGTTCTGAGATAAGTTTTCCCTTAAACATTTAAAGCAAAGTGCTTGGGAGTCTATCATTAAATGTTTTTCAGGTTCACAGATTCCATACATGCCTTTGGAAAACAATTTCATTATTTCATTATTTTAGAGTCAAATAGCTCTTCTGGGTGTCTACCTGAATTCTATAGGGCAATTTTAGAATCTTTACTCTTGTTCCTTCTTGAGAACTAGCATGCTATTTTCTATCTTAAAATTCATGATTCTGAGGACTAGACCACTCTCTTTAAAGGCTAACAACAATGCAAACTTGTTGCAATTTTGTTGGAAGCACACACACAAAAAAATGCCAGTGGGAAGTTTTTACTTTTGATTTTTTTTTTTTCCTGTAATAGATTGAGCGGTAAATCAGACTTACAGATTACTTTGATATATTTTAGTTGTTTATTGGATATATTCAAGGGACTCATTTCTCTAAGTGTACATAGGAAGACTGTGAAATGCTACATAAGACTGAGGTTGTGATGCTTCATATATTTTAAAGCAGCTATTGAGTTATACCTACAAATCTTTGTTGTAGATTGAACTTTGCATTCTGCTGTGTGTGCTCGATGGGGAAAGGTACTTGACCTCACAATTTCCAGAAGCACACAGTAAGATAGTAAAAACCTAGCATGCATGGATATTGTGAGGATAGACACAAATTTGTTATTCAAAGGTACATACTGCCCATATAAATAACCCCCCTGGTGCAGACCTTGAGGCTAAATGCTGCAGGGCATAGTCCTATTATCTTAAAGTATACTCTGGTCTTTTCATACACGCTGTGTAAGTGCCATGAAGACAAAAACCAACCAACCAACCAACCAACCAGCTGTCTTAGTCCAGGTTCTCTAAAAATAATCTTCAGGCAAAGTGCTATTTGATGTTTTATTGGAAGGAGGGATTGTGAGGCCAGGAAGAGAGGAGAGAAAAGAAACAGAGGCGGCAGAGAAAGGGAAGCAGCAGACACCAAAAGACAAAGCTGGAGGTTGGGCAGTGGCACTCACCAGAAGGCACAGGATATCTCCGAGTGGACAATATGGCACACTTGTGCTTTGGAGCAGAAAGAGAGAGAACTTCATCCCCTGACTTTCTCGCATCTCCTGTCTCCCATTGGTCTATGTTGCTCCATTAAGAGTTGACATCCCTGTACATCTATGTTTCTTCATCTGGTCCCTTCAGCACCTACTGGGGCATGTTGCTTCAACCAAGTCTGGAAATGATGGGAAATGCAAGAGACATGGGCATGTGCCTTGTCAACCTCAGGTGGCAGAATCATGTGTGTCTACCATGTGGGTGGAAAGGTCTGGAAAAGAAGAAAGGTGAAAGGGTCTGTGAGAGCCCATGCGATGACCCATGCAGCAAGGGACTATTGAGTTTTGTCTTAGCAATTGTGCCTTTCAGCATACCTGTACTCCCATGTTTATCGCAGCACTATTTACAACAGCCAAGATAAGGAATCAACCTGAGCATCAAACAATGGATGAATGAATAAGAAGAATATGGTCTATATACACAATGGAATACAATTCAACCATAAAAAGGAATAAAATCCTGTTGTTCATGGCAACATGGATGGAACTGGAGACCTTCGTGGTAAGTGCGGGAAGTCGGCCACAGAAAGACAAATACTACATAATCTCACTCATACATGTAATCTAAAAAAAAAAAAAGTTGATATTATACAGGCAGAGAGTAAAACAGTGGTTACCAGAGACTAGGGAGGACAGGAGAGAAGGCAAACAGGGAGAGGCTGGCCAGTGGGTACAAAATCACAATGCAACAGGGAGAATAATTTCTGGTGATCTGTGGCACAGTAGGGTGACTATGGTTGACAGTTAAGTCTTGTACGTTACATGATAGCTAGAGGAGTGGCTTTTGTATGTTCTCCCCTTGAACAAATTATAAATGCATGAGGTGTTGGATACACTAACTACCCTGACCCAGTTATTATACAGCACACATATGTATCAACACATCATATTGTACCCCATAAATACATGCAATTACAATGTGTTAATTAAAATAAATTTTTTTTAAATGTTAAAGTGTTGTGTGATCCAGCTCTCTTTTAGATTTTCTTTGCACTAATAGGTATATATTAGTATACATACTACACCAGGTCGAGTATGTGTGTATGTATGTGTATGCTCGACATGGAAAAGAGGTTAACACACAGGGTCACGAACAAAAGACAAAGCAATCCCAATATCTGAGGCAATGTAAGGAATCATTTGCTTTTGTTTTTACTATAAGGAAAATACAAAAAGAAATTAAGGAAGTATTTAAGAAAACAATGTAAATGTGCCATCACCTGCGATCCCACTATAAGATAAATACTTAATGTTAGCACATCATCTTTTACTTATCCAATATTATAGTAAAATGAAATTTGCACACCTTCTCAAGCATTAAAAATTCTTTTTAAAATGTTGTGAAAGAGTTCTCAAGTTGTTTATACATTCTCTTACTGAAGGTGATAATAGGGGCTTAAACTTCCCAATCAAAGCTTTTGTGCTGATTAAAACAGTTTTTCAGGTTAATCCACTCTTCACTGATAAGTACTCAATGTGTCAAAATACATTGTCCCTTTCCCACTTTTCCTAGACAAGATAATATCTGAGATTAAGGGAGAGCTTAAAATGACCTGACATGAGCATTTTATTAAACAACACTCAGCATCAGTTATTTTTCTTGATCCCAGATTTTCTTTTAAAAATGAACATTTTCCATGAACATTTTCATTTATTCGTTATTTACGAAGGCATTAAATTGATTCCTTCTAATGAATCAACTTTGTTATGGAAATTATCTGGGTTTGCTTGTGAAATTATATTTTCCTGATAGACACTTAGCATTTTGATTTTTAAAAAATGCATTTAATTGGCTATCTAGGATAGTGTCGTCTGACATATTTTGCTGCTATAAGTGAAATTTGGTAGGAAAAGTAGGAGTTACCAAGACATTAAAAGTACCTCCCTCTCAGTGATTTGGCAGATCAATTAGAAGAACTTTTCCTTTCATTTCTCTATGTCTGGTAGGGAGTCATAATGCATTTATGCTGCCAAAAGATAAGTCAAGGTTGTATCAGAGGTCCAATTGTACCCGTTTATTTAGATCCGTTTTCTTTACCATTGAGATACATATTGGGGGTACTGTCCTGATATACTTCAAGGCCTTCAAGGAAATTTAAACAAGAAGCTATAAATACACCTAAATTCATCTGATATATGAACCCTGTCCTGTAGCAGTGCTCATGTATCCTGTCTTGAAGTGCACATTCTAGTCAGCTCAAAGCAGATTACGGGGCACTTTGCAGAATAGGAACAGCGTCTGGCTACCTGCCTGAATAATAATAACTGTAGCTTCCATCATCCTTGACAGTTTACGAATTGCTTTACCATGCATGTGCGTGACCATATGTTTCTTCTTCTAACAATTCTACTTGCAAATATATTGTCCACTGTTAGACTCAGTGATAGAGTGTACGTGCCTAACTTGGGGCGAGAGAATATACCCCATCATTAAATCCCCACACAGACCCTATGAATAGGTATCTGAGATAAAGAATGTCTTCACTGAATCTTCAGAGGAACCTGATGAGTAAGTGTCTTTGATGAAGCATCCAACTTCTACAGAATGACATAGTTTATCCAAGTTCGGCTTGCTTATAAATGCTCAGCCTGGGAGTCAGACTTAGATCTCTGCCCTCAAATTTTGACATTTCTATATTACTAATCTATTGCAGTGAATATGACAAATGATTAAAAAATTATCATCCCAATTATTAATTGAATTTTCTAATTCAATTTTACCATCAAACCAGAACATCTCTGATGACACATTAAGTGGGAAGATGAGTTCTGAAAGCAGAATGATACTTGAAATGCTGATGGAGAAAGGGTGACTGTCTGGTACTAGGTTGTCAATCAGGATGGAAGTTTTAATTTCCAATATCTTATTAGGATTGAGTCTGGACTTGCTGTCAATGTTATTTCTGGTCCTTGAGAAAATGCAACAGGACTTTACATTTAACCTAAGGAGATGTAACAGTGAGCTGAAAACAAACCCTTAGATGCACCATGAAATGCTTCACACTGGGGCATACATGCCAGATAGTGCTAATAGTTCTCATGAACTGAAGGGTAATAATCCTATGAGCAAATCAGTGCTTTGAGACTATTTTCCAGCATGAAGAGAGACTAATTTTCCGGTATCTAACACCATGGTAAAGCCATGATACTACTGGAATCACCTTACCAGCATAACATACCACAATCAGATATCGAGTGTAGGATGACCCAAAGTCTAGCAGTCATGGTACAAGGACAAGCCAAAGATTCTTCAAAAAGGCTGTGTCCATGAACCACATGTCGGGATAGTGACCGACAGCCAGGGTGGGAGGCCATATCAATTATCTAATCTGCAAAGTATTTCCCATTTGACAGTCAAGGCCATGCTAATAGAGTTTCAAAAGGCTAATAATTGCAAACTTGGCTTACCTCATAATTCACAAACACCCGAGTCAAATATTGGACACAGGAAATAACACTTACAGGTCTCTCTTTTAATTTAATTCTGAACACCAAGTGACCTCCCATTTTGCAGAAATTGCCATATTTATGGAAAGAGTCGAGTGGTGATTAAATAATTGTGCTGTGCAACTGTGTAGCAGAAGCTGTAAAGAATCATTATCCTTGTGCTGGGATAGAGTGTTATCTAGCAAAATGAGGAGGAGAGTTTGGCTCCCATGTCCAAAGGCAGGAATGTTAGGAAGATGTTTTTTAAAGGACTTTCTTAGGTCTCTAGTATGTGATTAAGATAGATGAGGAAGTAAGAGGTCATAAAAAGCAGGTATTTGGGGGTCTGCCAGGCCTGGCATTACACTGAATCTCTGTCTTAATTTTGGCCTGGACCAGGAAATGCTTAGCAGTGGGATTGCTGGGTCGTGAGTGTTATGCACCTTCGACGTGCTTGGAAATGACAAATTGATGTTCCAGTGGTTTCCAGTCCAACCAGAGGGTTTGGGAACTTTAATTCTCCCATATCCTTGAGCCTATTTTCCTCATTGGTATTATAAGGACAGTCATACATCACAGAGATGCTGCAGACAGATGGAAAGAGAAAAATGTATAGGAAACTACTTTGCAAAATGCCTGATTTATAGTTGCTGTTCAACAGTGTTGGTTCCTATTTTCATTATTTTATACACTTTCATAGCACATGGTACACACCTTTGCTTGATGCACTTATTTCTGTCTATTGAGATTACATTACTTGCAAACAAAATTAAAAGTTTCTGGACATGATACCAAAGACTCTCTTTTATTATTCATTATATGCCTAGAATTTAGTACATAGCATTTAATGGCTATCTTTTCAAATAAAAGATTAGTGGTCTGAGTTTATATGCCTACATTTCAGTATCTTAGGACATTAACCCCATAAAATTTATCTGGTAATAATATTCCTTCAAAAGAGAAAAAAAAATACACTAATTAACAAAAATAACATTATCATGAACTATTCCATATATGGTATATAAGGTATAAACAGTAACAAAACACTCATGTCCACATCCCAGCTTCAGATATAGCACATTTAAATATCATTTGAAGACACCTGTGTGTCTCTTTCCAAACCTCTCCTGCTTTCTCTCACTGACCATCCTTATCTTGGTGCATAAATTGTCTTGCTTTTCTTTACAGTTTTAGTGCACATGCATGTAATTCCAAACAATATATTGTTTGGTTATGCATAGAATTTTTGCTTTAGATTAGTAGTCTCATATTGCACTGTTCTTCTGCCATGAGCCGTCCTACTATAAGGAACAGCATGGGAGGCTGAGGAGTGATACCCCTTGTTCTGCAGGCTACAAGGGGGTCCCGTGTGTGTGGCAGGGCTCCATGGAAGTTGTTGTTTGTTCACCTTGGGTTGCTTGACAAGGCTTCCCAGAATTAAATAGCCTAACCTTCTGGCTTAGTATGGCTTTGGGAAATTCCCTGGAGTTTCTCAAAGGACATGTTAATAATACATCAAAATTAAGTGGTTTATTTAAAAAGGCATTGTCAGTACTAAAGGTGTTTTTGATGCATGTTCCCAGTATGGGTTGGCTCCATTTAATTTTGTTATTAATCTTCCTTGTTAGTGATGTGTTCATGGACCCATTGTGGCTGTGGTCATGCTCTTGTACGTGTGGAATGAAGTTATTATGTTGCATTTCTATCCACATTCCCCTGGAAGATGGTGGGTCTGAGTGCAGTAATGTTTATAACCAGTTACAGATTTCTTTGTTTCTTTGTTTCTCCCCACTCCCACAGTTTCACTTGATTTACCAAGAACATGTTCTTTCCTTAGCAATAATAAGAATGATATAGTGTGTTTTTGTTAGTTTGAGTAGGATCATTTAACTTTTCACTTTGTCCCCTATGCTGTTCCCAGAGTCTATTGGCAGGGAAATAAAAGGTATAAACATAGTGATTTTGATTATAAATTAAAATGATCCATATAGGGTATAAGCAATATTAAATTGTTAACCATAACTAATCAATGTTATTAAAATTAAGAGTAGTAAGTATAACTAAGATTAAAAAAGGGTTAAATTGTAAGTTAAGAAGGTTAAGAATTACAGTTTAAACTAAAAGTCTGACCCTCTTTAATGCCAAGCATGCTACTATTGTATCGTTTCCTGGCCACAAGCCACAGGCTTTGCGGTGAACTATTGATGCATGAGAGGGTGCTTTTATCACAGCATGAGTGCTTTGGAACATTCTGATTTTTCGTTTTCTATAGAGATAAAATAATAAATGTTTTGATTAAAAGATAAATCATCATGTAAAAGGTTAAGTAAAAAATATAAATAAAGCAAGATTCATGTGGTCATTGTCCACACTTGCACAGATCTTTGGTCCATCTCTTTCTTTCCTCGCCAATGCCGCATCACCTATTCAGGTCCAATGAATCCTGCGGAGCTGGTCTCCAACATTCTCCTTTGACTTTTTTCACTCGATATCTTTGTGTAACCCATCCATGTTAATATCAACAGCAGTGGTTTCTTCATTTGCACTGGGTATGTGTATATACAAATAATCAGTGAAAATGAAACAACTTTTTGAAACTAACTGTATATACGTATATACATACACTGATATATATTTTCAAGAATGTATGTTTGCATGGATATATATGATCTTAATATAAACAAACCATCATTTATTTATGTACACTCTTCTTTAAATGGTCATTTGGGTAGCTTTCATATTTTTTCTTTTTTCCTTATGTGGTGCTAGTAGGAAGAATGATTTTGTAAAATCCTTGTTATACGTCATCTCTGTGCAGATATTTAAAAGTTTCTTTAGGAGTTTCTAAGTGGATGCTTAAGTGGGGAATTGCTGGATCATAGAGCATAGTCAACATCAAGGTTCTGGATTGTGCTGAGTTGGTTTCTAACATGGTCATACCATTGCTGAGAAATATGTGATTGGAATTTTGATGACGATTGCACTGAATTTGTATATCACTTTTGGTAGTATGGACATTTTCACAATGTTTATTCTTCTGATCCAAGAGCATGGGATATCTTTCCATCTTCTTGTGTCCTCTTTAATTTCTCTGAGCAGTGGTTTGTAGTTCTCATTATGACATTTTCTCAGAAATGGAAAAAACTATCCAGACATTTATATGGAATAACAAAAGACCACACATAGCCAAAGCAATTATGAGCAAAGTAATAATAATTAATAATAATAATAATAATAATAATAATAATAATAATAATAATAATAATAATAAAGCTGGAGGCATAACACTACCTGACTTTAAATTATACTACAAAGCTATAATAACCCAAACAGCATGGTACTGGCACAAAAACAGATGCACTGATCAATGAAACAGAATAGAAAGTCCAGAAATCAACCCACACACCTACAGCCATCTGATCTTTGACAAAGGCACCAAGCCTATGCACTGAGGAAGAGACTGCCTGTTCAGCAAATGCTGCTGGGATAACTGGATATCCATATGCAGGAGAATGAAACTAGACCCATACCTCTCACCATATACTAAAATCAACTCAAAATGGATTAAAGAATTAAATATACACCCTGAAACAATAAATCTTCTTGAAGAAAACATAGGAGAAACACTTCACGAAGAAGGACTGGGCACAGACTTCATGAATATGACCCCAAAAGCATGGGAAACCAAAGGAAAAATAAATAAATGGGATTATATCAAACTAAAAAGTTTCTGCACAGCAAAAGAAACAATTAACAGAGTTAAAAGACAGCCATCAGAGTGGGAGAAAATATTTGCAAAATATACATCTGACAAAGGATTAATGTCCAGAATATACAAGGAACTGAAGCAACTTTACAACAAAAAAACAAGTAACCCAACTTAAAAAATGGGCAAAAGTGCTAAATAGGCATTTCTCAAAGGAAGATATATGAATGGGCAACAGACACATGAAAAAATGCTGAACATCACTCAGCATTTGGGAAATGCAAATCAAAACCACACTGAGATACCATCTCACCCCATTTAGGATGGCTAATATCCAAAAGACTGCGAGTGATAAATGCTGGTGAGGTTGCAGAGAAAAAGGAACTCTCATACATTGTTGGTGGGACTGCAAAATGGTGCAGCCTCTATGGGAAATGGTACAGAGGTTCCTCAAACAATTGCAGATAGAGCTACCATATGACCCAGGTATCCCACTGCTGGGAATATACCCAGAGGAATGGAAATCATCAAGTTGAAGGCATACCTGTTCTCCAGTGTTCATTGCAGCACTCTTTACAATAGCCAAGAGTTGGAACCTGCCCAAATGTCCATCATCGGATGAGTGGATATGGAAAATGTGGTACATCTACACAGTGGAATATTACTCAGCTATAAAAAAGAATGAAATGCTGCCATTTGCAACAACATGGATGGAACTAGAGAGAATTATGTTAAGTGAAACAAA
Source organism: Cynocephalus volans (assembly GCF_027409185.1). NCBI lineage: Eukaryota > Metazoa > Chordata > Mammalia > Dermoptera > Cynocephalidae > Cynocephalus > Cynocephalus volans. The sequence continues at coordinate 6,508,251 of NC_084478.1, forward strand.
TCAGGCACAAGAAGAGAAATATCACATGTTCCCACTTATTTGTGGGAGCTAAAAATCAATAAATAAATACACAAATAAACTGGGGGGGAGGGAAGAAGACAGAACAATTACAATTTCTTGAAGTTGATATGACAAGCGAACACATATGAGGTTGTTGGGAGGGAGGTTTCGGTAATGGGCCGCAATAATCAACCACATTGTATATTGTCAAAATAAAATAACATTTTAAATAAATAAATAAATAAACAAAGTGGTCATACCAAGTTATGGTCCCACCTGAAGCATTTGAGAGTTTTAATGCCTCCACACCCTGCATTGCACTGGGTATTGTTACATTCTAATATTTTCTAATCTGGTAGATGTAACATGACTAGCATATTACATTGTGTTTTTAATTCACATTTCCCGACTAGTAATATTGAACACATTTTTATATGTCCATTCCTGGCCATTTCTGTGCTCTCCTCGGTGGCCAGGGGTATTTTCACCTTTGTTCTTTACTTGAAAGGCTGCTTCTCTCAGCTCTGTGGTCTCAGTCATTTGTTTGCTCTGCCTGTGGATCTGTTCCTGGGTTCTTGGTTAGCTTCTTTAGGACAGTTTGTCTGCGCATCTGCCAGTAACTTCTTTAGGTTTGACTCAATATCTGCTAGTCCATAATGACAGTGGTCCAGGGGTATTTTGGTTATTCTTGGTGCTTGACACTTGTATATAAATTTTGAAAGATCTCACCATGTTCGTGAAAACCCATTTTCTTTTCTTGTTAATCCTTCTCATACTTCAGATCTTCCTCCTGGGATCATTTTCTTTCTCTGCTTAATATTTCCTTTAGAGATTTTTTATAGTAAATTATCACAGTTTTGGTGATCTAAAAATATATTTATTTCTGTCTTGTCCTTGAAAAGATTGTTCTGCTGCACGTATAATTATGAGTTGTAGTTATTTTCTCTTGGCAATGTGAGGAATTTCCCTCATTTTCCTCTGGCTGCTGTTGACACTGTTGAGAAGTCATCTCTCAGTGTCTATGTGATACTTTGGTGGGTAATTGATTTGTGTGTGTGTGTGTGTGTGTGTGTGTGTGCGCGCAAATGTGTGTGGTGTGTGTGCCTGCTTTTAAGATCTGTTCTCAGACATTGATATTCTTAGTGTTCAGCATTTTCATTACTGTCTCTAAGGATGGACTTATTTTAATTTATCCTGCTTGGATCTGTTGTGCTGAGTCTGATATATCTTGAAGTCCACCAATTGCAGAAAATTCCTCCTCTGCTGTTGATTGCACTGACTCTGTCATCTCCTCCAGGAGCTCCAATTAGATGTGTGTTAGACCTTCTCACTCAGTCTTTCACTTCTGTTTACCTCATCTCATCTCCCTGAATTTCTTTCCAGAATACCTTTAGATCTATATTCCAGTTTATTAATTTTCCATTTACTTCTGTCTCCTCTGCTCATTAAATTCACCATTCTGAGGTGCTGCTGTGTTTTGGGGAAGAGGTTAGGTTATGGAGACAAACTGCTTGGTTTCGTACCCTGTTTATGAGACATATTAGCTGTGAGACTTTAGAGCACTTAATACCTAACTCGTAAGACTGTTAAGGATGAAGTGAGGTAATGTATGAAAATTCTTATAACTGTGCCTGGCTTGTAGTAAATAATAAATTACTTTAGCTATAGTTTTCAGTTTTAAATATATGTAAAAATTTTAGATGTCCTTTGAATTCCTTTAAACTTCATTTTTCTTTTAAATACTTTTTATGATTTTAATGATTTCCTTTTTGTTTTATTATATTAAAGTATTTGGTTGATACTTTGTATTTGGTTTTTCCAGTCTGATTTTGCTGTTTGCTCTTTTGCATACACTGTCTTTTTCTCTTCGCTTTTTCATATGTTCTGTGATTTCTGACTGTGACTTCATGTGCACAAGAGCTTTACAGAGAAAAAAATTGGTTTTCAGTCAGCTCCTTCACAGAAAATCTGTTTGTATTTTTTCAGGTTCCTGGAGGTATTAGCTACATAAAACCACATTAAATCAAAACTCTCAGCTTACATTAAAAAAAAAACAAAACTGAACAATTAGTGTGAGTTCAGGTCATAAACATATATGAATTTTTAGGGATTCTACCTTCTCCATGCACAAAAGCTAATATCAAGAAAGAAAGCTTTTGCTGTCACCCTTTCATATTTTGTGGTTATTGTGATGCATACTTCACCTTTTCATTGAGGTGGTAGCACTTTGAGAGTTTTGGCTTTATCCCCATCTTGGGAGAGTTTACCACATTCTCTCTATTATCTGTGCATGCAGGCATTAAAATTCAAGCTCTTGTTTCCTGGGATGTGTATATGACCCAAGGGCGGTTATGGGCCTTAGTACTAGTTTACTTTTCTTGATTTGTTCCTCTATTTCATTTTATTTCACTGCTCAGAAAATTTACCTTGCTTGCTTGCAAGCTCATGCATGCATTCAAAGGGAAGTTTTAAAATAATTTATCTGAGATTTCTGTATTCTTCATAATAAGAAAGAATTTCAAAATATCTAGTCTACCACTTTGCAAAAAGCAGAATATTATAATTGAGTAGAAACCCATTCAAATATTTGTTGAATTTATATTGAGTTTTCTATCCTTCTCTTGCAATTCCCTTTCCTAGGATTTTGGGGTTTTTTTTTTTTTTTTTTCTGTTTATTCTCCCGGATTTTCCCCATTGTGACCACTGGCCCCCTTAACTGGATTGCTACTTTTCTCTATGGGATCCTTGGTCTCAACTGTGGCTCTTGAAGTAACTGTCATGGTTCACTCAGGTGATAGTGGAATAGTCAGGATTATTGAAGGCAACTTTCATGAGCTGGACAACTTCTCCACATATAGCAGTCTTCTGCCTATTGAGTGGATTAGAGAATAACTTCCATCCTTTAATGTACATGCGGATCACCTAGGGATCTTGTTAAAATGCAGATTCTGATTCATTTGGTCTGAAGTAGACCCTGAGATTCTGACAAGCTCCCAGTTGATGTTGATGCTGATGGACCAGGAACACACTCTGCATAGCAAGGGGTTAGGAGATAAGGATCAATCCCAGGATGGAGGATCTTCAGTGAAAGATGGCATTCCTAGCTAATGAGAAGGGTTCAGAACTGTCCTCCACTCTAAGCAGAATATGCAGTGTGATGTAGTGAAAAGTGTAAAGACGTTAAAGTCAGACAAGCATGGACTGAATGCGCACTACAATTATTATGAATGTCCATGCTTTCTCTACTCCCTGTCACAGGAGTGAATTCCACTTCCATATCTTCTTCCAGTTATGCATAGCCATGTGACTTGTTTTGGCCAATACAGTGTTCATTGGATGTCTCTCTCTCTGCAGATGGGATCATTCTCTTGCTAGGCACCACTTGCTACCCAAGGTGTGCTCTCCAGACCTGCAGCATCAACATCACAAGGGAATGCTAAAAATTTAGATCCCAGACCTCAACTCCAGAACTCCTGTATCGGAGTTTAGTATTTTAAGAAGATCGCAGATGATTTGTATATATGGGAAAGCTTGAGAGGGTTTTACTCTAGCTCATTTGTACTACAGGGAAAGCAGGAAAACATGTTGTTGTTTGCAGAGGTGACATACATCCAAGCAGCCTGGAGTGGAGAGGCCAACACAGAGGATAATTGTCCTGGAGAATTGCCTGGACTTTGCTTAAAGAAGAAAGAGACTTTTTTTTGTTGAGCCACTGAGATATTGGGATTGTTTATTATTGCAGCACAGCTGAACACTTCCTGGCTAAAGCACCCAAAACACCTAAATCTGAAGCTCCATTTGGGCAGTTTGGAAATGCAAATGGTTTACAAAATTTTCACGGAAAGATTCACATTATCTTCTTTTCCTTTAAAATTTTATTTATTTATTTATCTATTGAAACAGAAATGAATATATATATTTGTGGCATAAAGAGTTGAATATCAATACCTGGGTACAGTATGTGATGATCAAATCAGGATAATTAGCATATTCCTCATTGCAAAGTGTCATCATTGTTTGTGACCCTTAACTAATTTCTCACTAACTCCCCTCCCCTTTTCCCACTTCTAATAACCATAGTTCCGTTCTCTCCTTTTGAAAGTTCAACATATTATTGTGATTGTTGTTTCCTTCCTTCCTTCCTTCCTTTATTTCTTTTCTATTTATTTATATTTTTTAGCTCCCACTTATGAGTGAGGACGTGTGGTATTTCTTTTTCTGTGGCTGGCATATTTCACTTAACATAATTTTGTCCAAGTTCATCCATGGTCCTGTGAATAGCAGAATATCATTCTTTTTAATGACTGAGTGGTACATATTATCTTTCATTTCCATTTTTTTTTTCACTAACTTTTTGAAGTGCCCTATAATTAACAAGATTACTTAAAGGAGCTCAGTTCTTTTACAAAATGGAGATAACTATCTTATTGGGTTGTTGGAAGATTTTACACTTCCCAAAAGTACATAGACATATAATAAAAGTCAAAAGATGGCAATTATTGTTGTTGGATCAGTGATCAGTACTCAGTGTATTAGTGACAAAGGCAGAATTGTAGACCATGGGCAGACAAACTGCAACCCCTGGGCCAAATCTGGCCCTCAGCTTGTTGATGTAAATAAAGTTTTAATGAAACACAACCTCATCCATTCACTTGCATATTAATTATGGCAGCTTTGTCATTACAGCAGGATGAGCACGGTTGAATAGTGGTGACAGAAACTGGATGGCCCGCTAAGCCAAAAATGTTTATTTTCTGTGCCTTTACAGAAAATGTTAGGTGATCCCTATGTCCTAGGCTAACAAGGAAGGGCAAATGTAGTTGCCACATGGATGAATGGACTTCCATCGGGTTGAAGGAAGATGGAACATGTGTTTGTCAAAGGAAAAATCAGAAGCAGAACTGAGAGGCTGGGACACCAGAGTTTCACAACACCCAGATCACGTGTTGGGTCATATCTGATATGAAGTTTATGAAAAATGGAGATCTATGCACAGTATCCTCATATAGTTGTTGAGAAATGTGATATGTGGATTTATTACAGGAGTGAAAGTGTCCCTCCTTAGTTACATGCTCCTTCCAGTAGAAGCAAAAATCAAAAAATGACAGCCAACCCTATCCCTTCACATGGCTGGCTTCTTGGGAGCAGTTATTTTTAAAAACACCATTCTATTGTTTTCCTACTCTAAAAGACACGGGCTGTGTAAAAAGCCACTAGCGGACTGTAACAGTTAAAAAGAAGAGCAAAGATTTCTTGAAAGAGCTCTAAGTAAAATATGGCACAATTTCAGTGTTGTGGAAGCAAAGAGCAATAATCGAAAACTAGAAAATTAATGGCAGGGGATATAGCTTTGGGCATCTCTCTCACACAGGCGGCTGGACTCCTGCTGAATCGGCTGAGTCCTCCTTGCACTCATAGCTGGTGGCCACAGAAGCAATGATATGTAATGCCAAACCTAATGGTGGATCAAATACAGATGCATGGGGGGGAAACTGGTAGGAGAGATTAAGATCCTCCCAGCTTTGTAGACTCAATCTGTGTCCACAAGGGGACTCACGGTGAATAGCCAATTTGTGTGAACAGTGCACACCAGTTTAGGGATGTGATTTTCTCTTTCCTTCCTCCTTTATTTCCTTCCTTCCTCTCTCTCTTTATTATTTTTTTTCTTCCCACCAAGCATCCATTTCTCTTACTTAGTGAAAGACCTCTGCAACTGTTTTTTGGAGAAGCATGCCTCCTAGGTCATGTGCAGTTCTGGAGGGGATATGAATACAGACCATCTTTCCACCTCTTGTCAAGGAATGAGAAATAAATGATTGAGGCTGGGCTGTTCGGACACTAGCTCGGTTCTCACTTTTGGCTCTATTTATTCCAGCAGCAATGTGGACTGACGGGGGGGAAATTATCATCTTCTGCTCCATGAATTTCTTGGAGTTGCCCTATACCTTTGCAGATCTGAATTTTAGTCATTTCTTGAATTTCATAAACTATGTTCATTTCTTTTCAATCATTTCTTTTTTCTTTCAACTTACGTCTGAGTAGTTCCATTTCATAAAACCAATGATTCCTGACTGATATACCTGGGCACCAAAGTGTTCCCTTTTGCTCTTGATTCCACAATTCTGTGGTCTTCAGGACCGAAGTTTAAAGATACGTGGTAGATGTTATGGTCTGAATTGTGTTCCCCCAGAATTCATATGTCGAAACCCTAATCCTCAGTGTCTCACAATGTCACTCACTGTATTTGGAGATAGAATGTAAAAGAGGTAATTAAGTTAAAATTAGGTCGTTAGGGTGAGTCCTAATCTACTAGGACTGGTGCTCTTATAAGAAGAGGAGATTAGGACACAGACACTCATGGAGAGACAACCGTGTGAGGACACAGGGAGAAGATGCTGTCTAAGAGCCAAGGAGAGAGGCCTCAGGAGAAACCAGCCCGGCCACACCTTCATCTTGAACTTCCAACCTCCAGAACTGTGAGGGAATAAATTTACGTTTCTAAGCTAAGCAGACTATGGTGCTTTATTATAGCAGCCCTAGAAAACTAACGCAGTAATCACTCCCTTCATCTGGCTTCAGAAGCAGCTTTATTAATATGCAATATTCATATACGAACTGCATTGAGAGAAATGTTTCAAGAGCTAATGTCGCTTTCCTGTTTAATTAATAGTCCTACCTTTACTGTTGTTGATGATTGTGCAGTGTCTTGGAATAAGAATGAGTGTGCATATATAGACAACATACTAGTGCAGGTGCACAGTTTCAAGGCTATGAGAACTCTGCAGAAATGGAAATGATTCTCAGTGAGGCCTCTTTGTCCACTTTGAACTGCTTGTTTTTAAAATGCAAATTCTGATGTGAGGAGGAGTTTCAAGATGGCGGAGTTTCAAGATTAACTAGCAACATCCTAGTTAATCATCAGTCTCAAACCAGTGGTCTGTGAAACCCCCTGCCACAATGAATAAACACCAAAAAAAAGATACCAGAAATACAAAAAATCAAGAAAGTACACCACCAAAAGTTAATAAATCTCAAACTCTAGATCCTATAGAACAAGAGGCCCTTGAAATGACTGACAAGGAATTTCGAGTGATAATTCTAAGGAAACTGAATGAGATACAAGAAAACTCAGCTAGACATCATGATGAAATGAGGAAAAGTATACAGGATCTGAAAGAGGAAATATACAAGGAAATCAATGTCCTGAAAAAAAATGTAGCAGAACTTGCTGAACTGAAGAAGTTATTCAGCGAAATAAAAAACACAACGGAGAGTTAAACCAGCAGGCTTGTCGAAGTTGAAGAGAGAACCTCTGAACTCGAAGATGGGCTGTTTGAAATAACACAAGCAGACAAGAAGAAAGAAAAAAGAATCAAGGACATTGAAGAAAATCTGAGAGAGATATCAGACAACCTCAAGCGCTCAAATATCCGAGTCATGGGTATTCCAGAAGGGGAGGAAAATGGAGATTCCATTGAAAACATGTTCAACAAAATAGTGGCAGAAAACTTCCCAGGTATAGGAAAAATCACAGATCTTCAGATCCAGGAAGCTCAGCGATCTCCAAACGTATTCAACCCAAAAAGGCCTTCTCCAAGACATGTCATAGTCAAATTGGCAAAACTCAGAGACAAAGAGAGAATCTTAAAAGCTACAAGAGAGAAGCGTTAAATCACATATAAGGGAGCCCCAATCAGGCTAACATCAGACTTCTCATCACAAACCCTAAAAGCTAGAAAGGAATGGGATGATATTTTCAAAATACTAAAAGACAAAGATTGCCAGCCAAGAATACTCTACCCTGCAAGGCTATCCTTCCGAAATGAAGGGCAAATAGTATATTTCTCAGACAAACAAAAACTGCGGGAGTTCACTACCACACAACCACCCTTACAAGAAATTCTCAAGGGAGTATTGGGTTTGGATCCTGAAAAATAACTACCACTGCCATAAAAACCCAAGAAAAATCAATACCCACTAGTATAATAAAAATGGCATCCATGAAGAGAAAACAAACAAACAAAAACACTATCTACAACCTAAGGAACCAACAAACAAAGAAAGCAAACAGTAAATCAGAAAGCAAGGAACAAAAGACACCTAAGACAACCAAACAACCAATAAAATGCTAGGAATAAATCAACACCTTTCAATAACAACTCTTAATGTAAAAGGCTTAAATTCCCCAATCAAAAGACACAGATTGGCTGACTGGATCAAAAAGGAGGACCCAACTATATGCTGCCTACAAGAGACCCACCTCACCCATAAAGATTCACACAGACTAAGAGTGAAAGGATGGAAAAAGATTTACCATGCAAACAGAAAAGAAAAACGAGCAGGAGTAGCTATTCTTATATCTGACAAAATAGACTTTAAACTAAAAACCATAAAAAGAGACAATGAGGGACACTACTTAATGATAAAAGGACTGATCCATCAAGAAGACATAACAATCATAAATATGTACGCACCCAATGTTGGAGCAGCCAGATTTATAAAACAAACTCTATTAGACCTAAAGAAGGAAATAGACACTAATACCATAATAGCAGGGGACTGGAACACCCCACTGTCAATATTAGACAGATCATCTAGGCAAAGAATCAGTAGAGAAACACAAGATCTAAACAAGACTCTAGACCAGTTGGAATTGGCAGATATCTACAGAACATTCCATCCAACAACCTCAGAATATTCATTCTTCTCAGCAGCACATGGATCATTCTCCAGGATAGATCACATATTTGGTCACAAATCAAGTCTCAATAAATTCAAAAAAATTGGAATTATCCCATGTATCTTCTCAGACCACAATGGATTAAAACTAGAAATTAATAACAAATGAAACTCTGGAAACTATACAAACACATGGAAATTAAACAGCATTCTACTTAATGACATATGGGTCCAAGAAGAAATCAAGCAGGAAATCAAAAAATTTATTGAAACTAATGAAAACAATGATACATCATACCAAAACCTGTGGGATACTGCAAAAGCAGTATTGAGGGGGAAATTTATTGCATTAAATGCTCACTTCAGAAGAATGGAAAGATGGCAAGTGAACAACCTAACACTTCACCTTAAAGAACTAGAAAAACAAGAACAATCCAAACCTAAAGTTAGCAGACGCAAAGAAATCATTAAGATCAGAGCAGAACTGAATGAAATTGAAAACCAAAAAACAATTCAAAAGATCAACGAATCAAAAAGTTTGTTTTTTGAAAAGATAAATAATATTGACAAACCATTAGCAAGGCTAACAAAAAAAAAGAAGAGAGAAGACTCAAATAACCAAAATTAGAAATGAAAAAGGTGATATTACAACTGATTCATCTGAAATACAAGGAATCATTCGAGACTACTATAAACAACTATACGCCAACAAATTTGAAAATCTGGAGGAAATGGATAAATTTCTGGACACACACAAGCTCCCAAAACTGGACCATGAAGACGTAGAAAATTTGAACAGACCAATAACAATAAAGGAGATTGAAGCTGTTATCAGAAGGCTCCCAACAAAGAAAAGCCCAGGACCAGATGGATTCACAGCAGAATTTTACCAAACATTCAAAGAGGAATTGACACCGATTCTTTACAAACTATTCCAAAAGATTGAAACGGACGCAAATCTCCCAAACTCATTCTATGAAGCAAACATCATCCTGATACCAAAACCAGGTAAAGATATAACCAAAAAAGAAAACTACAGGCCGATATCCTTGATGAATATAGATGCAAAAATCCTCACTAAAATACTAGCAAACAGAATACAGCAACACATACGTAAAATTATTCACCACGATCAAGTGGGATTCATCCCAGGGATGTAAGGTTGGTTCAACATACGCAAATCAATAAATGTGATACACCATATTAATAAAGTCATACACAAGGACCATATGATCATCTCTATAGATGCTGAAAAAGCATTTGATAAAGTTCAGCACTCATTCATGACAAAGACCCTCTATAAGTTAGGTATAGAAGGAAAGTATCTCAACATAATTAAAGCCATATATGACAAACCCACTGCCAATATCATCCTGAATGGGGAAAAGCTGAAAGCTTTTCCTGTAAGAACAGGAAGTAGACAAGGATGCCCACTCTCACCACTCCTATTCAACATAGTGTTGGAAGTACTAGCCAGAGCAATCAGAGAAGAGAAGGAAATAAAGGGCATCCAGATTGGAAAAGATGAAGTCAAACTGTCCCTGTTTGCAGATGACATGATCCTATATATCGAACAGCCTAAAACCTCTACAAAAAAACTGTTGGAATTGATAAATGATTTCAGCACAGTAGCAGGATACAAAATCAACACACAAAAATCAGTAGCATTTCTTTTCTCCAATAGTGAACATGCAGAACGAGAAATCAAGAAAGCCTGCCCCTTTACAATAGCCACCAAAAAAATAAAATACTTAGGAATTGAGTTAACTAAGGAGGTGAAAAATCTCTATCATGAGAACTACAAATCACTGCTGAGAGAAATTAGAGAGGATACAAGAAGATGGAAAGATATCCCATGCTCTTGGATTGGAAGAATCAACATAGTGAAAATGTCCATACTACCCAAAGTGATATACAAATTCAATGCAATCCCCATCAAAATTCCAAAGACATTTTTCTCAGAAATGGAAAAAACTATTCAGACATTTATATGGAACAATAAAAGACCACGAATAGCCAAAGCAATGCTGACCAAAAAAAATAAAGCTGGAGGCATAACACTACCTGACTTAAAGCTATACTACAAAGCTATAATAACCAAAACAGTATGGTACTGGCATAAAAACAGACACACTGACCCATGGAATAGAATAGAGAATCCAGAAATCAACCCACACACTTACTGCCATCTGATCTTTGACAAAGGCACCAAGCCTATTCATTGGGGAAGGGACTGCCTCTTCAGCAAATGGTGCTGGGATAACTGGATATCCATATGCAGGAGAATGAAACTAGATCCATACCTCTCACCGTATACTAAAATCAACTCAAAATGGATTAAGGATTTAAATATACACCCTGAAACAATAAAACTTCTTAAAGAAAACATAGGAGAAACACTTCAGGAAATAGGACTGGGCACAGACTTCATGGACACGACCCCAAAAGCACGGGCAACCAAAGGAAAAATAAACAAATGGGATTATATCAAACTAAAAAGCTTCTGCACAGCAAAAGAAACAATTAACAGAGTTAAAAGACAACCAACAGAGTGGGAGAAAATATTTGCAAAATATACATCTGACAAAGGATTAATATCCAGAATATATAAGGAACTCAAACAACTTTACAAGAAGAAAACAAGTAACCCAATTAAAAAATGGGCAAAAGAGCTAAGTAGGCATTTCTCTAAGGAAGATATACAAATGGCCAACAGACATATGAAAAAATGCTCAACATCACTCAGCATCTGGGAAATGCAAATCAAAACCGCATTGAGATACCATCTAACCCCAGTTAGGATGGCTAAAATCCAAAAGACCCTGAACGATAAATGCTGGCGAGGTTGCGGAGAAAAAGGAACTCTCATACATTGTTGGTGGGACTGCAAAATGGTGCTGCCTCTATGGAAAATGGCATGGAGGTTCCTCAAACAATTGCAGATAGATCTACCGAATGACCCAGCTATCCCACTGTTGGGAATATACCCAGAGGAATGGAAATCATCAAGTCGAAGGTATACCTGTTCCCCAATGTTCATTGCAGCACTCTTTACAATAGCCAAGAGTTGGAACCAGCCCAAATGTCCACCATCAGATGAGTGGATACAGAAAATGTGGTACATCTACACAATGGAATACTACTCAGCTATAAAAACGAATGAAATACTGCCATTTGCAACAACATGGATGGACCTTGAGAGAATTATATTAAGTGAAACAAGTCAGGCACAGAAAGAGAAATACCACATGTTCTCACTGATTGGTGGGAGCTAAAAATTAATATATAAATTCACACACACACACACACACACACACACACACACACACACACACACACACAAACCGGGGGGTGCAAGAAGATATAACAACCACAATTATTTGAAGTTGATACGACAAGCAAACAGAAAGGACATTGTTAGGGGGGAGGGGGGGAGGGAGAAGGGAGGGAGGTTTTGGTGATGGGGAGCAATAATCAGCCGCAATGTATATCGACAAAATAAAACTTAAAATAAATAAATAAATAAATAAATAAAAAATAAAAAAAATAAAAAATAAAATGCAAATTCTCTGGGGCATGGTGGGTCTTATCCCGGCTTCACTAGAAAATAGAGCCTGAGGAAAGGATTGTGCATAGATGCTTTTTTGGGAGCCAGAGCAGGAAGGCTGAGGGGAAAAGGAAGTGAGGTTCGGAGGGGTGCAGGAGGGTGTACAGTCATTATACCATCTTCCACGTCACAACAAATCATGGGGGCATCTGGTAGACTAACAGCTGCTCACTTGGCCAGGTGAGTGGTCTACAGACTGGTAGGACAAAGAAGCCACTGGGAGATTATACTGTAGAGAGAAAGGAGGAAGGGATTTTTTTTTTGGAGTTCTTTTCTGTTTTCTGTCTTCCCCCAGTGAAAATTTACTTCGTGGTATTAGAACTTGCTTTATCATCCAGACCCTTCGGAAGCTTTAAAAGCCAGAAGGAGCCAAAGACTCCAGGAGATGAAACTGCCTGGTCCTATTCCCACATGGAATTATTTGGCTATTGCAATGACTGAAGTAGAACAAGAAGTTGATGGTCCCGGTCACAAGAACCTGGAGAGACAAAGCAGTCTGAGAGTTAAGTAGCAGTATTTAAAGCTTTATTTATCACTTGTATTTTAGTTGTGAATGCAGTTGATGAAAAGATTGTATAGTAAAGTTTAGAAGCCAGGCTTAGAAAGGGTGTCCAGCCCTTCTGACCATATTCCATTGTCTAGAACCTCCACAAGTTACCTGGCCTCACCTAATCACAGGAGTGGGGTGGTGGCTTTGTTCCTGGATGGAAAATACAACAGGCTTTGGACAACACATAGCTCTCTTTCTGCAGCACCAAAGTCAAAGTGATAATAGTCCTGCTTCTTACCTCTGCATTGTACTATATGTAATATGAGTTGTGCATTATAGAGTTCATGACTGTTTTGTGTATCAGAGGGTGTCCAATGCCATCCCTGGGTCATATTCTTTCATATTTATATGAAATATGTCCAATTTATGCCACTATCTAAAAGAGCTTTAATAACATGTGAAAGGGTATAAGGGAGACTACTAAAGATGATTAAAGGGATAAATTAGATGCGGATAGATTAAAGGAACTTACATTGATTAGCCCAGATTAAATGATGGCTAAACAAGATAGATTCTCAGCTCAGGATAACTCGAGCACCCAAATTTACCCTCATCTTTTCCTTTATTTTTCAATTCCAGTAAAAATAACCAAAGAATATATAACTAAATATCAATCTATTTCTGGAAGGAAGGAATTGGTGCTTTTCACATGCAAAATATAGAATGAGGAAGTGGAAAGAGGTCACATCACTGCAGTTCACATGAGAAATGAAAAACTGTCCCTAGACACGCCCCTTAAGCCTAGTCCAAGAGGGAAGGATGAATCGCAGGTGAGGATGAGGGAGAATGCATGGAAGAAAAAAGGCGAAGAGACTTTGCAGAGCAGGACCCTCACCCTGAGGTGCAAGCCCTCCTGGCATATGTCGGAGGCTGGCAAAGTCCTCAGAATGGAACATAGCTTTGGTGGTTCCTTGGGAGACACTCTGTGCCCCATTGTACTATGAGCAAACACGCCAAAGAAACAAACAGCTCTTCACCAGAGAGGTTGACTCCATTCACAGCAGCCTCAGAGTGCACACTCCTCCTTGGCATTGTGAAGTTGCAAGAAACCTAAAGTGTCTTAGTTTGTTTGCTTTTTCCTTCATCAGAGCACTAAATTATTCAACCTGGCAGCCAGATAAATTTTGCCAGAATGCATTTCAACTCCCCAAACAGAAAAAGACAAGACAAGACAAAAAAAAAATTCAGATTTTTTAAAAATAAAGAGGACATTGATGAGAAAGACGTGTTACAGAGAGAAGCTTCTGGAAACTCAACACGGTAATAACTGAGCAAAGGAAAATCACATTAAGAAGTAATAGAACCAAAGTCTTCTGAGAAAGGGACTTTCAGATTTTATGGTGAACCAGGCAAAATTAAAGACATCCATGTAGTCTTGCGAATTTTTAAAAATATCAACATTAAAAACAATTTCTACAAGCTCTTTTTGCAAGGTAAAAAATATTACCTGGAGATTGTACAGAGGAGGAAAAATAGTCAGACCTCCTTTTTGACGGTAAATTCCAGAACATGGTATAGCAATAAATAGAATTATGAAAACCAATGATTATGACATAAGATTCAATATTCATATAAGATACTCATTTAGGCAATACATGAGGGTAATAAAGGTAATAAAAGCATTCTTAAAAAGGAAGATACTTATAAAGATTAATGGCCATACTTTTTTTTTCTGAAAGCTACTTAGAAATATTCCGTAACTTCTGGATATTCATGGTGGATACAACTGCTCATTGATCAAGGCATTTTCTTGACTCCGGAAATAAGATTATGGGAATAATGAAGATACAGATGGATAGGGATCAAGATACAAAGAAATAATCAATAGTTGATGAGAGGTTAATATTTTTGGAAGGTAGACAGCATGTGGACATAGTAACTTACTAAATAAACCAAAGCTGAAACTGTTATCCTTAAGTGCTGGATAACCCCCCAAGGCTCAAAATTTAGACACAAAGTTGTCTCTCTAAGTGAAAGTGCACTTGGACTAAAAGTAAGATCAGTCAAGCGTCTGTATACAAAGAAAGTAGATTTCCAAATCACCTGGTCCCCTTAACTCCCTTCCACGATTCTTGTATAAATCCAGAAGTTTACTCTCTGGAGACTCTAAACCAGGAATATTTTGGATTCGAGACAACTATGTTTAATTATGGGACTTAATTGAAAGCCTACATAAAAACACGGTGAGTCCAATTGCACGTATATTAGACCACCTAGAGTCTAATTTCTATTGTGCTAAAGCTCGCTAACGCTCTTTTCTTTTATTGATTCTTTTTGTTTTTCTCTTTGTGTTTCATTCTGCAGTTTCTTTCACTATGTCATCACGTTCACTGAACTATGATTCTCAATGTTTCTAATGGGCTATTAACTCTACATAGTATATTTTCATCTCAGACATTGTGGTTTTCATCTCTGTATGTTTTATTAGGTCATTTTTATATCGTCTGAGTTTCTACTTTTTGAACATATAGAATACAGTCATAGTAACTGTTTTTAATGTCTTTTCTAGCTAATTCTAACTTCTGCATCAGAGTCTATGAGTTTGTTTTCATGGATAAATCGTTCTGTCATTTCATTCCTCTTTGCTTCTTTCTAGAAATTTTCTTCTAATCTATCTTGCATATGAATATGGACAAAAGATAAAACTGTGATTCAAAGCTATCATCACCATCATCATTATTATTATTAATGCAACCTTATTTCATTCATCAATGGTGAAATAATGATATTCATAATATAAGTAACAATATTAAAGAAGTGTTTTCTGCTGTAGCATCCATTTGATTTGTTAGGAAACATCCATCTTTGCCCCACGTTCCATGTATCACACCAGATAGCATTTGATAACTGAAAAAGTTAATTTGAAATTTCTCAGCATGATTATTTCTTTGTGGGGGGAACTACTTACTTGGATATAAAATATTGACCCCCTCCATCTAGTCCCTCTGATGCAAGTCAATATATTTGTCATTTAACATCTTCAAAGCTTTATTTGGTTTACGGAACAGCATCACGAAAGTTACATAATTTTAGCCCGCTACGGTGACCTTTAAAAATAAATTCAATTTATAAAGAATATCTGAGCATTGTTATTGTGTATTATTAGAATTTAGAAGTCTGGGTGGTACACATTTAAATTACCCAAAGAGTAACATAAGGCGCTAAGAGAAAAACCTCACTCAGCAACTGCAGAAACTGTTCTGTTTGTTTTTTGGCAATGATCTGTTCCAATTATTTTGCTAAACTCTACAAAAGTATGCTACTTTAAATCAATGTTCATATATACAAAAAGACATTGTTCTCCTGGCGTTTTATTCATTTTTGTGTCTTGTCTTGCATGCTACAACTTTTTCTTCTTTTCTGAGCTCCTTTGTCACCGTG
The DNA here is from genome assembly GCF_027409185.1 of Cynocephalus volans. Lineage (NCBI taxonomy): Eukaryota > Metazoa > Chordata > Mammalia > Dermoptera > Cynocephalidae > Cynocephalus > Cynocephalus volans. The sequence continues at coordinate 6,524,468 of NC_084478.1, forward strand.
TGTGAGGAAGCAAGACTGCTGGGGGCACTCGCATGTCTTTTCATGTCCCAGAAATATCCGCCCTTTCTTGGGTGCATTGCCCTGAGAGGGACACCACGTTCTGCTGACTTCTTGTGGCTTGCTGGTTCTGAGAGCTGTTGCTGATGTCTTTGAATCTCTGCCTTCCTTTCTGGCTCAGTCTCGACTTCCTGGGTCATTTTCTCCCCACCTCATATTTTACTCTTGTTTTCCTCCTCATGTAGCACTGACAATTTGGATTTATAACATATCTGCGAGCCCTTCTCTTTTCCTTGAACTGGTAATATATTTTCTTCTTCACCTGTATTGCCCATGTCTCTGCTTGTAGCTTCTTTATTTCTTATGTCTGAACACAGCAACCAAGTCCTTTGTAATTTAGGCTTAGAGACTTTTTGTTCCCACTTTTTACGACAACTCTATTTTTTTACATATTTCTTATATTGTTCTTAATGCTAAACAATTCCCCAAGCCTCCTGGGCACACCGTACCATTATGCCCTGCACAGCCCCACTCGAATCTGCCTGTCTGGCATTCAATTATCAGTGCCTTCATGTAGGGCATTTTCCTCATTTCCCATTTCCAACCCTAAGTAAGCCTGAGTTGCCGTTTTCACCTGTTCGATCTTAATCTCCATAGACCAATTTTTAGTTCCAAGTGCTCCATATGGAGCTATGCACCTGCACTTTCATGGTGGAAATGTAAAAAGTGATGTATGTAGTCCTGAGAATCTGGATGTCAAAATCCAAGCCAAGTTTCTACGTAAAATAGAACAGTCCTCCCACTGTCCCAACACTTTCTTTGCTTATAAATTCTTCAAATATTTGGAACAGAGATTCTATTTCCTTTACTTTCCTACTTCTCTGAAGTGATGATAAAAATAGGCCTCATTATGTGTGGGAAAGTCACCTGTTATTTCTACTAGGTGGTTCCCCATGATTTGCTGTAAATTCACTCCAATTTCCTACCAGTTTGTACCCATTCCTTATTCTTCATCCCATTTTCATCTCTTTACACATCACCTCTAGTCTGTACATCAGCTCCATACAAGCTCAAATGTTAAGTATAAATGGTGAACTAAACACTGCTCTTCAAAACTTTTCTTCTAATACGTACTAAAATAATTTTGAAAACAATATGCTTCCCCACCTATTTTAAAGTTGACATCTAAAACTTTTCAAATGCCAAAAAATTTTCATATGCTGGCAAAAGATTTAATGACCATCTTATTTTATACACACACACACACACACACACACACACACACACACACACACACACACACACACACACACATACATCTATGTTTCAAATATATTTCCATCAAAATATTGGATCTGCAGATTCAGATCATTCTATATATGAAATCCTGACCAGTTGAACTCAGCACATTTGTTCTTAAGCTTTAGTGCCACTCCAAGATACATGAGTCCAGGACAGTTGCTGGGTTATTACTATTATTGTTGTTATACAATTTTGTGTGTGCAGTCAATAATGCACTCTTTTAAAAAGATAATTATCATTCAAAGTCCATAGTGGACATCAGGGTTCACTTTTGGGGCTTGCACATTCTATGGGTTTTGGCAAATGTATAATGACATGTACCCACCATTACACTGTCATACGGGGTCGTTTGGCTTCCCTAAAAATCCTCTGTGCTGTTATTTATCCTTCCCTCCATCTCCCCAAACCCCTGGCAACCCCTGACCTTTCTACTGTCTCCATAGTTTTGCCTTTTCCAGCATGTCATATAGCTGGAATAACATAGTATGTAGCCTTTTCAGACTGGCTTCTTTCACTTAGTAATATGCCTTTAAGTTTCCCGATGGCTTGATAGTGCATTTCTTTTGAGCAACAAATAATATTCCATTCTATCCACTCACCCACACATCTTGGTTGCTCTTGTGTTTTGGCAATTACGAATAAAACTATATCAAACATTCATGTGCAGGTTTTTGTGTAGATGTAAGTTTTTAACTCATTTGGGTAAATACCAAGCAGCACCATTGCTAGATGGTACAGGCAGAGTGTGGTTCGTTTTGTAAGAAACTGCCAAACTTCCAAAGTGGCTGTACTATTTTGCATTCTACTTCTTTTAACTTCAGGACCTCGAATGGCACCTAGCACACAAAGGACACTGACAAATATTTGTTCATTACTGAAAGAAAAGAAGCACTTGAGTAATGCACTTAACATGTGGATTTCCCAGCCAAACCCCAAGGGATTCTGATTTAGTAAGTCTGGAGTGGATCCCAGAAATCTGTCTGTTTAACCAGCACCCAGGAAATGCTAATGCGCATGGTCTGAAAACCATGCTCTGAGAAACACTGCTTTAGGAGGTCATTCAGGCCAACTTCTCTGTGCTGCCCACTTCTGAAAAATGGTATTAATTTATGCTATTCATATATCCGTGTGCTTCGATATTGCTACAGGTTTTCTTTAAAATAAACAAGACTGCTATAACGAAAGGTGGAACTGTGCTTTATTCCAAAAACAATATTTAGTTGAGTGAAAATCGATGAGCATCAATGTAAATTCAGAACGAAGAACTTTGGGTAAGCATGAGAGAAAACTGGATTAAAGGGATGTGTTTTTCAGACAAAATATAGACACTTAAACCCTATGGTAATATTCAACTATGCTTTCCTGCAGCAAATTCAAAACTTGCACAGATAAAGACATAGGAAGAACACACTAAAATAAGGCATCCTCAGTGCAATGATCAAAACCAGGAACTTACCACTGATTTAATACTAGTTCCTAATCTGGAGACCTATTCTGATGCTGTCGACTGTGAAAATGACATCCAAGTCTTGCTTCAGTTGTCCTGTATCTTGAGTTTCTTTTAATTAAGAGTAGTTCTTGAATCTTTCAGGTACATCAGGAGTACTGGCCAACTCTTTTGTGGAATGTCTTTAGTTTGAGCTGGTCTGATGTCTCTTTATGATTTGTCTCAGGTTATACTCATTCTAAAAATTTTTTCAGTTTAGAGGCAATGTACTTACCACTTAGTTCAAGGTAAGAGAAGATGGAGGGATACAAAAATGTGGAAAATCTTTCAAGAAGAAATTCTGATTTTGCATGAGATGAGAGATCTTACTGAAGAATGAAAGAATTATGTAGAATAGGAATCTTTCTTCATATTACCTGGAGTGCAAGCTGAGAGAACACGTAATTAAAAATCTATCTTTTGGGGTTTTCACTTTTCATTTGCTCCATTTCTGCCTTTTTTTTCCATGTCACTAAGTTATTGGGGAAACCAAATCATGTCTCCTCTAGAATGTTCACATTTTAGACTTTTCAGGATGCTTTTTCCTGTTGTCTTTTTTTTTAAAAAATGGAACTCCCCTCAATAGACTAAATAGGATCCTAGTGACAGAGATATTAAACCCCGAGCCAAATTCTAGAATAGTTACTTTAGCAGACCTTTTTTAAGCCTTTAGCAAAAAATTAAGAGACAATTGCTAAAAGTCGGCATGCATTCACTAAATACATGTTTTGCAAGGCATTGCTCACTTACTTTTCTGGATGCAGGACTGGTAGTTCCAGGAAATTCTCAACTCGTGTTATATTTGGATTTCAGAAAAAATGATTGGCAAATCCTTCTTATTTCTTTATAATGATAGATTCACCATCTTGCAAGCATGTCTACTGTGTCAAGAAATTTGTAAACACTATCTGAAATCCTCTCACAATCCTGCAAACCAGAATTCAGTAATCAGGCACTTGTGCATTCACATCTCAGCCCTGCTTCTTTCTAGCTGTGAGAGCTGGGGCGTATGAACTAACCTCCTTAAATCTCAGCTTCCTTATCCATAAGACAGTGATAATTGTAAGACCTGCTTTAGATAGGACTTGTGAGGATTAAATATTGTGAAAATGAAGTGTGGGTGAGAATCTTCACTTGATGCTTTTAGTAAGTTCTCAATAACTGCTCGGTATTAATTATCACTGTCACCATCACACAGATGAGGAGACTGAGGGTCAGAGAGGCTAAATATCTGGAATAAAGGTCTCCTAGCCCCAAGTTCAGGTACCAATGTCATTTCTATAATATCTTGGTGCCTCCTTGTGGACAAGCCAAAAGAAAATGTGAGCTGGAAAGCAATACAGTTATAATTTGTTTCAAGTTGAATAAACTTCAAAGGTTTTCTTAAAAAAAAAAAAAGGAATCAATACCAAAGGTTCAGTGTGTTGTCTGTAATATATGAGCTCGTTATCACCATCTCACCTATGTGAAAATTTGGCTGAAATAAAGAGATGTTTTTCAGATGGCAGATAAAAAAGAAAGAACAACAGCAACAAAAAACTACTCCAGATAATGCTATAACTGAGTTAGAATTTTTTCAAAAAATACACATAGACTTAAATTAAGACTTAAATTTGAATTATGAAATTGAATTCACAGTAAATGCACATTTCTGGACGTGGTCCCAGAAAGAACAACTTTACAAATACCAGGTAAGTTACTTGTAGATTTTGAACTTGCTGTGAACCATAATAGGGCATTTGGGTTCAACTGTCTGAATCCTTCCCATCTGCCCTTCAATGAGTTTTGTGATCCAGAGAAAGAGATTATGGATCCTGCAAGTGCATAAGGGTCCCATGCTCAGGATCCAACAGAAATGAATGGTGCTGGGGGCCTCTGTTTGCTGCTATGGCACAAACAGCACTGAGCAAAAAACATGCCCCTCCAAAGTTTGTGCTGTGCTGCAACCAGCTGGGGATCAACTGGAAAATATGGCCTGAGGTTGCTTTGTAGAGATCTCCTTGTCCCGGAGCTCACTGGTGCTTCCACCTGAACTAAATGCCATGTGCTGCCAGTCAAGGAGAGTACTAGAGGCCTTCAGCTTCTCTGTGGCAGTCCCAAAAGATACATCTGAGGGCTTTGCTCTTTTCTCCCTGTCTGAATGTCAGAAGAGCTAGTGTTGAATCAGAAAGTCTACCTTGGTTGTCATGGTAGTGGTGTGGGTGGTGACTGAGGCTTTTCTGAAAGTGCCTGTCTATGAAATTAAACTGAGATGTTGTTAAGGGAGAAGACTTCCATAATGGGCTGAATTGTGTCCCCTCCAATTCATATGTTGAAGTTCTAACCCCCAGTATCTCAGAATGTAGCCATGTTTGGAAATAGGGCCTTTACAGACATGATTAAGGTAAAATGAGGTCATTAGTTTAGGACCTACTCCAATAGGGACCTACCGGTGTCCTTAGAAGAAGAGGTGTCTGGGGATGTTTTGCAGTGCAAATTGTGGAAATCACTGCTGTGTTGCACGCATCTGCAAACTAATCTGCAGGCCATATCTGGCCCCTATTTGTAGAAAAGGTCAGTTGTAACCCACTCAATTGATTTCGGGCTCCACTCTGGTTTGTGATCCACATTTGAAAATGCTCCTGTAAATTGGCCCATACATGCCCAAGAAATCTCCAGCACCGCCCATGACAGATAGCACTGTGCATTTCCACAAGCCAGAATTTTCAGCAGTGGTGGGATGCACCTCTTTGAAAATGAAGGTCACACCCTATACGAGGTTCTGAGAGCCCACCTACATGCAGTCTTCTCTTCAAGGAGCTGGAGCAAATGAAGATAGGTTATCAGCTTTCCCTCCACATCGGTAAACTGAGATCTGTGCAATAGCTTGACAGGGTGGTCTCAGAGTCATGCTCAGGCTACTGACCTTTGCTGCTGGGGTGGGATGTGCTTCAAAGCTGTGCCCCACTCCTGGTCCCTACCACACTGGTTCAGTCATAAATGTTTCTCAAATGGGATCCCATCACTCCATGATGAGGAGTTATCCCCTAATATTTTTCCATCTTGGGTACATGGAAGAAAGAGTTGGAGGTGAGCAGATCCCTAGGAAAATGTTGTGTTTCCTTACGTAACTTCCATTGCAATCACATCCTAAATCTGCTGTCACATTAAATGAGCTACTTTTAGGACAGTAATGGGGCCCTGCATTCATGGTCAAATAATGCATTGCCCAACAGGACAGAGGAGGATGACTCCAGAACAGTGATTCCTAGTTGTGCCAGCCCATGGAGAAAGACAGAGAATCAACCCAAGGTTATGGGGATTGCCTTATGGCAGTGGCCCTATATTCAGCCTCGTACAAGAATCCCTTCCAGTCTTTTGAGTCCAACCCAAACATCTGCATACTTGAACTGAACACTCACTGGGGCACGTCATCTTCTCTGGCAGCGTTTGAGAATGCCATTTTGTCTGCCTTGCTGTCAGATGGCTCAGACATCTTTGCGGTTCTCCTACCACAAAGGAGCGTCACTTCATATGAAAAACTACAATTATCTCCATAAGGGTATAGGATGGGGCTGAGGGTGACAATAGAGGAAGGGGTGTCTGCTCTCAGACTTTGCCGTTGTGCTAACTATCTTATTTATCTTTTAAATGATTGCAAAAAGCTGAGATTATGTTAGGGAGCCAAATTACTATTTATCCTTCATTGAAGTTTTTAAAATTTTGGAAATGCATAAAAGGAATATATAATGCATACCAAGAATGTATAATAAGACACAAGTCTGTACACTTATGTTTCTTCTCTTTAAATTTTAATAACTAAATTTGTTCATTTTTAAATTTTGGTATATTTATACCTAGACCTGACTATTTTTTCCAGATAGCCAATGGAAAAGAAAAAAAAAAAAAAAAGGATTTGAGGTAGTAATTTGTTTGATTTTTAACGTTTTCTTAGGTACTGTTGTGTTACATCTTGTAACACACATGTCCCCATATTGTTTATTTTAAAACCCGTGTAGCATCAATGCAAAAGATAAAGTATGTAAGGAAAAATAAAATATAAACTTGTTTTAAATCACAGAAAGGCTGTAATTCAATTTACTCTTAAATATTTTGAGAGGATGTCATAAGCTGTGTCAATACATTGTAACTGAATTCTGTTTTTACTGACTCTATAATTCACTTGCACTATGAAACCTCTGATGTTTCCTTCATTGGCGAATCTTGTATTCATTTAAAGTACACATGAATTATTTTTATTTATATTTGAGCTGCCACCGACTGAGTTTGGATTTTTATTTCTGTAAGTGGAAATCTAGCCTTCCATTACAATGACAAAAGTCCATTTGTTTGTACTGATGATGGCATGTCACGGTGAATCACTTTGACTTTACCCTATCTGTGGAAGATCAAAAATGGTCACAAATTCCTTCCAATTCCTCCCTACCCAGTAAGTTGGGGCTGGGCTCCCAATTTGCTTTCACTAATACAATGCAACAAGGAGATGCTGTAGATTCCACTTCTTCCATCTGAACACTTGTTAGGTGAAGCAGCCAGGCGAGGCTCCTGGGGGAAGCGAGACCACATGGAGCAGAGGCGCAGCCCTCTTGTTGGTCCCAGCTGAAGACTCACACCTATGCCGGAGCCAAAGATACCACAAGCACTAGAGCAGAGCCCCACCCAAATCATCAGCCTAAAATACCACGAGAAAATAAATAATGGCCGTGGAAGCCAATAAATTTTGAGTACGCTACTGTGCAGCAACAGAATACTGAGACAATATCCCCCAACAAACGTTAACTGGAGAATTCATTACAAAATATATCAGTGCAAAGGCTGATAAATAATAGCACTAAATTCAAACCTAAGCTCATGTAGAGCTATGACTATATGTCAATATTTACTCTGTTCTTTTTAGAGGAAGAAAAAGCACAAAATTGTAATATTTGGTATTTTGGTGTATAATAAAGGAAGCAAACAAGTTCAAGGGGTCAAGTTTTGTCATCATGCTGATTTTTGAGAGGAATTTGTCCCACAAACAGTTTATATAGCAGCTATGTTAAAGACAACACAAAAATTATTTTTATGTGTCTGATTCTAAAAAGATACTTAATGAGTAGTCAGAGAGAGCTAGCCTAATGTGAGAAAGGTATTTCTGGGGAAATATTTTGATGAAGGAACCAAGCTTAGAAAACCTAAAGAGTATATATGGTTAGTATGCCACTTGAACTATTTTTACCAATATATCTATAATTCCTACTGTGCTTTTGTTGGAAGTTGTACAGAAAGAAATTCAACATTGCACAGTGTGCTTATGAATACCTTTAATAAAGTTGTTCTAAGAGTGATGTAGTCGGTGCTCTACAATTAAAAGAAGGATCCCAATTTACATGCTTGTCAAGATGGAAGGTCATTCCAGACTTTGTACACACACACACACACACTTTTTAAATCAAGATTTATCTCAAGGGATGCTAACTGTTCAGCAGTGTATGTACTTATTCAATTGAGATTTCTTACTTCTGTGACATAGAGCAAGAAGATAGTATTTTGGCTTAGACAATATGATGTGTAGGTTATCTGGTGATCATTCTAAATATGAAAGAATAACTGGATAGTACTTGGGCAGTTCCAGGTTTGAGCATCATGGTCTCCGTAGGGACCTGCCAGGGTGAATTAAATGTGAATGGTGTCTAGAGAACTGTCACAGACCTGCTCCTTTTAATAATTACCTGACATAACATTCAAGCATTTCTTGAGGTAGAGAGATTGCATGAGTGCCCTAATTCCCCAGCCTCCCCTGTAGCCACACCCTTTACAATGTGAGCTCTTTGCATCTCCACGTAGCAGGAGTTAGGGGATAGCTCTTCCCCCTGGGTTCTGAGTTCACCTTTATTACTTGGTTTCGCTAATGGGTATCAAAACTGGCAGAGATTTTGAAAGTGCATGTGCTTTTTTGTTTGCTCCTGCTGCTCAACCCTGTCCTGAGAGCATTCCTGAGCTAGCTTGCTGGAATATTAGAGAACTATGATGTAGTTATCTTAGCAGACAGCCAGACAACTGCCAGCTATAGGAATGATGTTAACAGGGACCCAAAGAACCACCCAGATGAACCCAGCCTCAATGTCCAACCTATGGTCTCATGAGTTAAACAACTGCATTTTAATTTAAGCCACCAAGGTAAGATAAGGGGTGTTTGTTACACAGCACTACTGTAGCATTAGATAACCAATCTCCTTAAGTGTGCCTTTGATTGATAATACATTGAAATCATCCTAGTAGGATAGAGAAGAGTGTATGGTGCTACTTTTTGCTATAGCATGAAGGTCTGTAATCACTCCATATTTGGGATAAATTAATAAACTTAAGTTATTATGTTAGTCATATATTATGCATATATTATGTTAATATAAGAAGGACTGAGTTCAATCACTTATCATGACATTTATCAAATGCTGCATCTCCAAGGTGAAAAGTGGGTTCATGGGTTATCACCTTTGAGGCATGCTTGTGGTAGTCCATGCTGGAACTTACGTTCTTGCCAGAAAGATAAAGTAATGTAATGGATATCGACTGTAGGATGAAATGGCAGTATACCATGCCTAGGTTAAGAGCCAAGGATCCCTGGGATGTAATCCTAGCACGATAGCTTATCAGTTTTGGATGTTTGCATAATTTCCTTCAGTTCTATAAACATCAGCTTTCTCATTTAAAAAGTGGAGCTATTTATATTATGTCCATGAGAATGTTGCTTAGAGAATTAAATCCAATGGTATATTCAGAAAGATTAGCAGAGCACTTGGCAGATATTTAACTGTTCAATAAATTATAGTTATTATTAAGACTGTTTGCTCCTCACAGGAGCCTGAAAATTTGGAAGGAGTGGTTTATTGAGAACAAAATTAGTGAATTTTGATGAGTGATGCAGAAAAGTAATGAGTTAACATGTTTGTGGCACAGAGATTTGTCTTTTTGAAAATGGGACAGATTACTTTATTTCATCCTTAGAGATCCATTGCTCAAGGAACTAGAGAAAGCACAGCAAGGACTGAGGTCTCTCACTTGAAACAGGATGTACACATATCTGCAGAAAGAACATAACCCAGAGCAGTTTTCAGCTGGGTTAATTAATCATACAAATTGTCATGGATGGCACAAAGTTGCTGATGCTTCCAAAACCATTAACGATTTTTGGAGTCACATGAAGACTTTAGGAAATCTTAAACTACCAACTTTTCTATCTTTTAAATTCAAATTCTAATGATAAAAATAATTATATATTAGAGAAAATGCAGACAATATAAGAAAATGAAAAAAAGAAAAATATAGATCTCTCTCTTTTCAGAGCATAAATGTTTGGGTGTACTTTCTCTCAATATTTCTTCTTGACATTTAAAGAGGAACCGTAAACTAAACTGGAAATTATTCCAAAAAATTCAAGAATTTTTGTTTTTGTTTTCTGAAAAGAAAACAAGGTGTTCTTTCATTGTCTGTGACAGAGGAGGCTGAACAATGAACTCTCAGATTCCAAACAAAGTGTTTCAGTAAAATACCAAAGTAATTGTTTGCACCCTTAAAATGCTATAATAGACCTCAGCATTTCTGAATCTGTGTTCTCTTGAAAGGTGAGAGGAAAATGTGCACCATGCCTGACATACATGAGATTGTATTAAATGGGCCTGTATTAGTAGGCTGAAAATATGCTGATGAAATACAACTAACACAGTATTTTGATTAAAAGAGAAAAGTGCATTTTCTGGTCTCTCTCTCTCTCTCTTTTTTTTAAAAAAGCAACAACTCCAAAATTTGCTTTCATTTTGGCTTTACAAGCACTCTGATCTATCTTTTTTTCTTCCTTAGGGTGTTTGAAAATGACCTCAGAATGCTTCAGGTCAGCATAATCCATGATCGTTGTGGTAGAAATTTACTGGATTTACTGATACCCATTCTAATTAAGCACATGAGAGCATGCAGCATGCCTCAAAGTTATGTCCAGAGCCCACACAGGGTATGGATCCGACAGAAGGATGGATGCAATTCAGACTGACTGTAACTGGGAAGGCTGTTGAAAACTAAATGGGCAACGGCCCATTTTAGGATTGAAGATTGACTCAATCCATCCTGGAATAAAGCAGATGCCCTAAGTTGAAGCAAGCCCCTGGGACCCCATAAAACACAGCATCCTGCTGGGGACTGATATAATCTGGGACATGCCTGACACTCCTGGGTCTCTAGTAAGAGTTCCACCCAGCCACCCTCTCTACAAGCCAGTTCTGAGTGTGGCATGTGCTGACACGGTTCCGGGTTTCATGACGCACAGCCCAGGACACTAAGGGCCAAACAAACCTTCAAGTAGATGAAGGAAATTGCAGGTGAGCCACTTCTGTAACCCAGGATCTAAGCCTTATTAAGAACAGAGAGACCTATTTATCACGTCCCTCGCTGTGTCCTGCGGTGGCAACAAAGCAGCTGAAGACAATCTTTCAGTGTGTGTGCCAAAGACGTGAATTTCCCTTTGGAGTCTCTGTAGAGTTCATTTCCAAAGATATGAGGGCGTATAACAGAGTGATCAATCAGTCGGTGGCGGATCCATAAGTCTCACAGCAGATGCGTGGCTGATAGTCTGCCAGATGACAGACGAATTCCTGTTCGTACCGTTGCCTTAACTTAGATTTATAAACAGGTATTAAAAATACAGAGGGAAGATTCTCAAATCACCAGCATTCAAAATTAACATCCAAAGAACCCATACGCATCACCTTTTTTCTTTGCCAATACCTCATTTCCACCGGGTATTAAGTAAGCACTAAAATGGGTCCCTCTAGGCCTTTGCTAGGAAATCCTCCTGACTGTGGCACTTCCTAATCAGTGTCCATCCAATACATTTAAAATTTACTTTCTCTGACTTCAACTGCATAGCTGAATGATTTGCTATACAAATATATAAAATCACATTAAAATTACGAACAGCTAGCAGTGGCTTAACAGTATTCCTCCCACCATATTTCAGTGTTTCACCAAAACATGCTTCATTTTCAGAGTATGCTAGTTGCTAAGCTCAAGTACATGAGTAGAAAGGAATTTGGCTTCTTCCCTGCCCACAAATTGTATCGTTCCAATAATTTCCTGCTCTGTTTTTTTTGCTGGGCTCCCCCTAAACAAAAACATTTTAGTGTGAAGGGAAGTCTGGACCTGGGCTCTGAGGAACTGCATGGGAGAAGTTAACAGGTGTGTTCATGGCAGCATGAACAACATAGGTCATGAGCGCTGGTGCCCCTGTCCTCAACAAATATGGAATCTCACAGTCTTTCATGTTTCAGACTCTTCAGGGGGGTTTCAGTCCCTTTCTTTGCCCCATGATTTAGAAGTAATCATGATTAAATAGGAGATATCTGGAAAATCTACCATCCATCAGATGAGGAGATTAAGAGGTGAAGCATTGGCGTGTTTGTGATGCATTGGAACAGGTGGGGATGAATTATCTAGAAAGGAAAGACATGACCTTGCTGGTGAAATACTTGAAAGTCGCATGGCAGAGGAAATAAACTTATCTTGTTGCATCCCAGAAGGAAGAGCTGGATCTCCTCTGCAAAAGCCAGAAGGAGGAAGAGGTAAGAAAAGCAAAACATAACATATGCCAAAAATGAGAATTCTAAATATAGTACTATTTTCAGAAAGAACATTGATTACTATAATCTCAATTTATATTCAGACAATTCTTCTAAACCACTGAAGTTTTTTTTTTCATAATTTTATGTTTTGTTCCTTCCACAGTGTCCACCGCCTAGGAATTATTGAATAAATGCTAGCTAGCTATTGTCTGTATTGTTGATGTTATTACTATTATTTTTATGGTGAATTCAGGGATTTTCTGGGCATTAACAAAATCTTGGCAGACGCAGATTATATATCATCTGCTTACTTCATTGTTGGCTCTACTAAGCATATTTAATATGTGCTTAGGAATACATTAATAGAAACTCAATTAATATTTGTTAACTAATAAACAAAAAGGAGGCCATGAAAGCAATGTACTCATTATTGGCCAATGGCTAAATAAAGATAAAAAGACGTTGGAAAGCATGTAGAGAAAGCAGGATATAATTGCATTAGAAAATACAGTGAGACAATCACTAATATTGAGCAATGCATTTAGTCCTGACAGAGCTTTCTGTAAATCAAAGGATGCATGTTGCCAACTTGCACTTTCTATTTGAAAATGTGGACTTTAGCAAAGATGTCAACTGTGCCCTTCAAGAGAAGCTCAAGTGCTTCTATTTAGATGAGCACTAAACACCAGGAAACACCCAAATGACATTTAGAAGATCAGAGTCTCAGGGTTACAGATGTATGTCATTTTAATCTTCCTTTAATAAGATTATTTATCATGTAGACTTTCCTTAAAAACTAGACACTGTAGAGCGATTACTATTTGATAAACAAACATTTTGCATGTACCTTTTTGGGCATGGGTAACTAATCTATAGACTCCATCGGGTCTGGGTGAGCTAGTCTATAAGCTCCCCTGGGCATAGGTGAGCAAGTCTGTAGACTCCATTGGGTGTAGGTGAGCTAGTCTATGAACTCCCATCATGGAAATAGATGCATCTGCTTGGGGAAAATGCATAACAAACATGAATGAGCCAGTGTCAGGATGAGCAAGTATTCCTGGAGACAAGATAGTCTGCGATGCCTCCTGTGTTGTCTAGTGGGGCTGCTGAGAATGAGCTTGACTCTGTCTGCCAGGCCTTCTCACACTTGCCAGGCACAAAACAAACAACAGAACAATCTGATAGCTGGTGTTTGCTCACATTCAAGTAATCAGAGCCACCGACATATTCCTAACTCTTCTTGTAGTGACTAATAACAGTAATTACAACAATAACAATAACAAGGTTAAGAGATTATAAGGAGCCCTTTGGCAGATGGAATGCCAGATAAATTTTTCTCAATAATGTGTGACCAGGTCGAAAATTCTTCTTAGAATTTGGGATAATTAATAGTTTTGGGAGTTTAAGAAGAACCAAAGAATTTTGGCAAGTCAAATTAGTTCTACATAAGCATTCCATAAATTATGTGGCAGTCAAAATTACTATGTGAGTGTAAATTTAAAGGTTTTGATAGAGGGCAATTGAAAACTTTTTAATCAGGCTACCTCTTTAGTGAAGGTACTATATCAATGTATATTTTAAAATATATAGAGTATTTTGATATATTTATAATATTGATCAGTACAACTTGGCAGTAAGTATGCATACATTTAAAAGTTATACTTTAAAAATAATTTCTTATGTGGTCAGTAATAAAAAATCACAATTGGATGGAATTGTGAAAAATTATAGTACGTTGGCCTTGTATTATAACATGTCCCTGTTGCTTCTTGCTGCTCTGCCCCCCCCAACCCTCAGCTAATTGTTTTCTCTGAAAAACCTACTAAAACCAGGTATATTACACAATAAATATGAAGAAATTATATCTAGATAATTGTCAGGCTCTCAGAAAAAGTCAAGAAAGTCTGACCATTTATTTCTTATCTTTGCAAATTCTCCTTAGCAATTAAGTTTTGTCCCTTGGAGACAGCTTGTTGAAATAACAAGTTATTTACACCTCTGTTTTGGATGTGTGTCACTGCTGGCATTTTAGACTCCCCCATTTGCATATTTGCAGGAGCACTTATTTTGAAGACACCAGAACTATCCAGGCTGTAAAAATAGGCAGGGATACTTCAGAGGACGGAAAGTTGACAGTGGAGTCAGATGGGTATTTTGTTTACCCAGAACCGTAAGTCCCACCCATGCTACAAAGCAGTCTGTTTAAACTTTCACTTGTAGATCTGTTACTGTCCTACTTAATGAGCAGTCAAAGGTCTAAGCAAGCTTCATTTTGAAATGAACTTTAAAAGGAATAAACAATAAAATCTAAAGCAGGCAGAGGAATTGGAAAGGGGACGCAATGGTAAAAGTCAAAGTCTAACCATCAGGAGAAACAAAACAGGTACGGTTCACTTTAAGGAGAAAAATTAAAAATCTCAAAAGACAGTCTCGGGGGGGTGGGGTGGCGGGAAATAAAGTTCTCAATGGCACTGCAGTAAAACATTATTCTTGACTTCTACCTACTAGACTGTTTACTAAACACAAATTACCATTCCATTTACCTGGTGCAGGAAGATGTAAGTCATTTAATATACAGCATACCTGTTATACGTTGCAACTGGATGTCTTTTAGGACATTAAAATATCCCAGTGAAGGGGAGGGTCCAAATGACTAGACTCGTTTCATGGTTTCACTGATCCCTGACAGATCAATTTAATATTTAAACATCATTCATTTGAACATTTCTCATGCAATTTAAGGCTCCTGCTGTATAACACAGAAACGTATCCGGGGTTTGGAACTTGGAAAAGAAATTAAGAAAAACCATTAAGGTTTAGGAATAGAAGAAATTACAATGTTTGGTAAAATAGGATGGAATATTCTGCAACATTCCTCATTTTTAAGGCTACCAGATCCTAAAAGTGAAGTAAAAATCTATACAAACTTATTGGACAGGTTTGAGATGGCGATTTAAGAGCCCACATTTGTATGTCTTTATCCAATATGCATATGGGAGCTAGAGACACAGGTGATTTCTTTTTCCAACCACCAGTCTCCCAACTTGTATCCTCAGAAGAGTAGAGGTTGTACAGCAAAATGGAAATTCACTGGAGGTCCTCAGAACTGACCCTACCACCTAGACACTTACCCGTAAAATATGCTTCCCTTCTTTCTCTTTTTCTTCTCATTTGGAACAGGGACAAAATTTATAGATATTTAGAACCATATATGCTTTCTCAAAGATACAAAGGCACAAAAGGCATTCATTTTATGCAAATTGGCCATAATCATAGCCATAAAGCAAACAAGTCTCATGACTGTTTTGATTTCTAATGTTTTCCTCTGCAAAGAATAGGTTTCTCAATCATATTCCAGATCTTTGGTCCTGTAATACATCATAAAAAAAAAAAAATGCATTCACAAAGGATTTGACTTAAGCCACTCTTGATTGTTTCTATTTAAAAAAATAAAATAAAATAAATAACAAGGTAGAAATTGCAAATACATTTGACTTCATCTTAGGGATCTTTAAATGGAATTAGTTTTGTGTTTAGAAAAGGGGATTGAGGTGTGAAAACCACAAATAACTGGCTTCTTAAAAAACATGAAGTGAGGGGTAATGTGTGTGACTTAAAATTTGGAAAAGTGATTTCTGTTGGACATCGTTTTGTCTCTGGAATTCCTCGTTCTCCACAGAGTTTGTGACAAGACACTAGACATTCTCACACATAAGAATTTAAGATTCTTTTTGCAGAATGATTATTATTCTGTATTTAAAGATCCCTATTACAGAGCACTTTCACTGGGCCATTTTTAGTAGATTCTGTACATTTAATGGTGTAGTTAATGAGAATTTTTTATTGGAACGATGAGGCAAATTATGGGATTTTTTTCCTCCTGGTCCATGCATTTGCCTAGCTCAATAAATTTGTGGAGTTATTGGATTTTGTTATTAATATGGATGTGTGGAAGGGAAACCTTCATGCTTTCAGCCAATTTTAAAAGAACATTTTAACATGAGAAGTTCTCCATGAATAACCAAATGACTGTTTATTCATTCCACTCATACCTGAGTCACTTCACTGCCTAGTGGCTATTATGAGAGTTTGTATGTGAACTTCCTTGTCCAATGCTCCAGAAATCCATGGAATTTGAAGAAAACCAAGGGAACTAATGAAAGGAAAGCCACTTCAAGAAGAAGTATCCCAGGGGGTCTTTTTTTGTCTGTCTATCTTTACACGACCCAGCATTTCCTGGTGACAACACTATTTCTAATGATAAATTATAATAATCCCAAGTCGGTTTTTATAATTTCAAAATCTAGCTGAAAGGGGACTCAAATTGGTAAACCCAAACTCATTTTCTTAGTTTATGTTCTCTTGAAAGAGCTCAATGATTGAAACCATGTTCTATACACAATGAAACACTGATATAAATATCTTTATACATATCTGCATCTCTACGTATAGATTTAGACATACCATTATCAGACATATTATCTATACATACAAGACTACCTTGAAAAGTTCAATTCCGTTTTCCCACAAACTTAGTGAAGTGCCCTCAAATGTGCATATGTGGATAGCTAAGTAGATAAACAGATCTGGAAACTGAATCAGAATACCCTATTTATTCAGGTTAGTGGGATTTTTTCCTTATCTTTCTTGTTTTTTCTCTATCTTCCATTCCTCCTCTCTTTTAACCTCTCTGTTTTATTCTAGTAATTAAAGTTAAGATTCAAGGGACTCAAAGTCCCAAAACAACATAATATTTAAATCTAGTCATATTTTGAAGACACTAAGATAGTTGCAGAACTTATTTTTTTACATAATCTTGAATACCAACTATGCATTTTGTTATTTGATAGCAACAGTTAAATTGCACTAAGTCATCGTTTCTTTGGAAATGGAGAGATACGTACAGTTTCATTTTACTCTCTGTAATTACGGATAAAGATAGAACTTTCCACCTCAAATTCTACCTGTTTTTTAAGTATAAATGTAGAAGACGTAATATAAAAATTACCTCTTTGTTCTTCTGTTATAACTCGGGAGCATGAAAAGTTCACAAGGCACATTTTAAAATTGCCAGCCACATGTATCCATAGCAGT
This sequence comes from Cynocephalus volans, assembly GCF_027409185.1. NCBI lineage: Eukaryota > Metazoa > Chordata > Mammalia > Dermoptera > Cynocephalidae > Cynocephalus > Cynocephalus volans. The sequence continues at coordinate 6,541,937 of NC_084478.1, forward strand.
ATACATTATATTGCATGTGTGTGTTCTCTAGAAAGAGTTATTGATATTTTTTTTACATGTATAATTCATCTACAAGCACGGAAGAAATGTGCTTTATTTTCTTTCTACAGCAGCTTATTTACAGTAGGGGTAGGGGCAAAATTAAGCAGCTGAAATACTCTCTAAACAGAAAGGGCTAAAGGTAAGCCTAAGCTTTGCTTTTTTTTTTTTTTTTGCTTTGTTTTTTGCTTTGTTGAAACGCATGCATAAGCTGAGCCATGTGCTTCTCTAGAAACCATGAAGCAAAAAATTCTGCAAATGGAGGTTGATAGTGATCCCAAACTACATCCTGTTGGGAGAAGCCAAGAGGACAGGTTTTCTAAGAAGCACCTGCTCTTTTAAGTGTGACATAGTGTCACATCACAGGGGCGTTATGACCTAGGGTTGAGCTCAAATCATATAGCAAGAACCTTAGAAGACATTTCATTGTGAAAAGACCTGAAGATGCTTATAGCATATTCGTGAATCGCTTTCCACATTTGTCTTATATGTGATTATCACGTTCCAGACTCTGTGTTTGCAAACAAAGGATTCTTATAAAGCAGCATTGTTTATTAAACATTTATGAAGATAAGGAAACAATGGAAAAATACTCTAAGTCATATATATTGTATTTAGCTAATCTGGATTGTGGTGCAGAGAATATAGGTGCCTAAGCTTTATAATATTTATGCCCAGTGTGAAAATAAAAGTGTACTCAGATTAAGAAGATATCTGTGCATTAAAGAAATTTACCATATCCCTTTTTCTACATTTTCTTCTCCAAGTGCTAATAAAATCTTAGGTGAATTTTTAGAATATGGATTTTTCCTGATTCCTACTGTCATCTCTGTTCAGCAGTGATATTTCATACTGTTCTGAGATCCTTAATGTATATTTGGTGGATATGAAGGAAAAAATTAGCTTAATGTTATTTTGTCTATTTCTTGTCTGAGAAATTCAATGGGTTGCCAGTGAAAGGGGCATTTAGTGGTAATAACATTTTACTGTAGAACATTATTAGCTTATGATTGTGTGAGGTGTTCATTTCTGTCACAGTGAGGAACACCTTGCTTCGTGAATCCTTGCTGTGCTCTCAATTTAACTTAAATCTTATGATTTCATGTTTTGAACAAACACCTACTTAATTTCTTGCATTTATCCTCCCCCGTGTCAGTTGCTGCCTGGCTGCCATGATTATTAATCCATCCAGTGACAGTCAGGGGAAAGTGTTAAGTGAAATCTTGACTTAAGAATGTCTAAATTACTTACAGTGCAGCGATAGTCCCCCATACACTTAAAACACTTATAGAAATAATAAATAATGTCACAAAACAGATTATTTCTTAAATCAAAACAACACAAGTCCTTATTATTGCTTTAAGCATATGCGCAAAAAATCAACCTTGGGGGGAAGACGTAGGTTTTGACTTATTACCAAATTCATTGATCTAAGAGGATGTGTGGCAGGCAGGTACCTGAAGATGTGTGCCAGAGATGCACAGGAATCCTGAGAGGTCTTTGAACATTTCTTCCTACATGTGGTGAGAAGAATTGGAAGAATTAGATGACAAGTCTGTGTGAGTTGTTAGCAAACATAGACTCTGCACAGATACTTTTTTTTTTAAATCCATGGTCCAGTTGATGCGGACAAAGATAAGAGATGCTGATTCTGTAAGGGCACAGTGTAGGCATGTCTTATACTAGAAGTGTTGTGAGGCCCCCTCCCACAAGAAATGCACTTACAAGCCACTTGTGCAGAAAAGATAAGTTTATTCACTCCAGCTGGCCAGCATCTGTCTCCCAAGGAGCAACCATGGAAGAGCGGCCTCAGGCCTTGGTCTTGTAGGGTTTTTAAAGGCAAAAACTACATCCCGTTGGCATACAGGTTTGTCTAGGTGCACAAAGCAAGGGGCTAGGTCACAGAAGCCAAGAATGAGCCGTTAGAGCAATCAAGCATACAAGTTTTCATTGTGTGTGGTTCCTCTTCCCATGTAATAATTCACTGTGGATGGCTTCTGTTTCTATGCAATTGTTTTTTGCTTCTATGAGAAAGTCAATGGTTTCTCATGCAGAAGTGGGGGTAGTCTGCAGGTCAGACAGGGGGCAAAATGGAGTTACTTGGGTTAAGCAAGCAATTCTACAGAAGCAGATATACTATGTTATGAGGGGGTAGGGAATGTATTTCATTCCCAACTCCTCTTTAGGAAGGAATCAAACCATTGATTCATCGGTACTTAATTTGTTGTACTTAGTATGTAAGACAAGGAGTTTGCCTGATTGTACTTGTTTTTGAATGTAGCTAGTAAGTCAAGAAATTAGGCAGGGTCAATAGTAACTAGGAGGAGACGGAGGACTAAGGGACCAGAGATTGCTGTTATTAAGGTTGTTAACCAAGGTGAACAGGAAAAAAGATTTTCAAACCAATTTTTATTATTACTATATGACTTTTTCTTTTTTTAATGTGTTTTCTGACTAATGCAAGGCTGTCTCTAATAACACCTGAATGGTTGGTATAGAAACAACAGGTTTCCCTAGAACCATATATAATCCTCCTTGTTAGTCTGATTGTGTGGATTACATATGGGTGCAGCTGCTGCTGTGCATTCAGATAGGTCCAGCCTCTGTGTAGGACACAATGACCACAGCAAAGAGGCAAAAATTAACTTTTTACAACATTGTCAGATTGACCACTTGGTGTAAATCTTTTTATCAAAGCACTTTAGGGCCGAGCCCGTGGCGCACTTGGTAGAGTGCTGCGCTGGCAGCGCGGCGACGCTCCCGCCGCGGGTTCGGATCCTATATAGGACTGACCGGTGCACTCACTGGCTGAGTGCCGGTCACGAAAAAAAAAAAAAAAAAAAAAAGCACTTTATATTTTAAAATTGTTATTTAATTGGAAAAACTCTCAATAAACAAGGAATAGAAAGCACCTTTCTCAATCTAATAAAGTGCATCTACAAAAGCCCACAGCTAATATCACACTTAATCATGAAAAACTGTGTGCTTTTCCCATAAACTGAGTAATAAAGCAAGCATGCCCATTCTTGCCATTTTTATTCAGCATTGTATGGGGCCAGCATTGTATGCTAGTCAGTCTGCTCATGACAAAAAAGAAGGTCCAGATTGGAAAGAAACAAGTAAAACTGTCTTTATCCATAGATGGTATGGTTCTGTGTGTAGAAAATACTTAGGAATCCATACAGAAAGCTACTAGAACTAAACATATTTGGCAAGTTTGAGGACCTGAGATTAAAATGAAAAAAGCAATTGTACTTCTATGTAGTAGCAATGAACAGTCTGAAAATGAACTGAACAATTTCATTCACAATAGCATTGAAGAGAATAAAATGTTTAGGAACAAATTTAACAAAAGCATGCAAGACTTGTCTGTTGAAAACTACAAAATACTGCTAATAGAAATTAAAGACAATCTAAATAAATGCAGAGACATTTTATGTTCATGGACTAGAAGACAATTTGTTAAGATGTCAATTTTTCCCAAATTGATTGATAGATTCAATGTAACCTCTCTCAAATTCCAGGAGGCCTTTTTGCAGAACTGGCCAATTGCTTTTGTCATTGGGTAGGCCTCTCTGACCAAGGAGTGAATCTGGTGTATTATCTGCTGGAGGGCCTGAAGAGACTGAAGAAGGTTATGGCTAGTGATTTCAGCAAGTTTATCATCTTTGAGGTGGGGCAACAGAGAGGGTGTAATTCCTTGTATGTAGGGGGTGCATTTAGCCCTTAGGAGGGCAAAGGGAAGGAGGCTCACCCAGTTCTCGCCAGTCTCTAGTTTTAATTTGGTAAGTGTTTCTTTTAAAGTCCAATTCACTTTTTCTACCTGTCCTGAACTTTGTGGCCTATAAATATAACATAAATTCCAATTTATTTTTAATGTTTTAGCTAATAATTGGGAAATTGGGGCTGTGAAAGCCAGGCCATTATCAGACCCCAAGGTTACAGGTAGGCCGAATCTGGGGACAATTTCTTGTAACGATTTTTTTAGTGTTATCTGAGAAGTTTCAGCTTGGGTAGGAAAGGCCTCTACCCATCCAGAAAAAGTGTCTATGAACACCAAAAGGTAGTGATACCCATATTGTCCAGGTTTTACCTCGGTGAAGTCAATTTCCCAGTGTTCTCCAGGGTTGGTTCCTTGCATTCTGGTTCCAATGTGCAGCCTTGACTTTGGCCCCGGATTTACTTGTGAACAAATTTTATATCTGGTAACAATGTCTTTTGTTATTTTGTCAAGATCTTGGATGTAATAATATTTTTTTAAGAGTTCAGTTAATTTTGTGGATCCCAGGTGTGTTCCTTGATGTATCTGTTTAATCGGCAATCTGCCTAGAGCCTGTGGCAAATAAATCCTGTGGTCTGGCAGAATTTCCTAATTCATGGCATGGTTGGAGGCTGTTAAGATCTTAGCATATTTTACTTCTTCTTTAATATAATGGGGAGTCAGCAGCAATTGAGGTGCCGGAACGACTATTAAAGAGTCAAATGACCCCACTGGTTTTAATGTGCCCTCTTTGGCAGTCAAATCTGTAGCAGCGTTGCCTTGGGTCTCAAATGAGTTATCTTTTTGGTGCCCTGGACAATGTATGATGGCCACTCTTTTTGGATACCATATGGCCTCAAGGAGGGCTAGTATTTCTGCTTTATTTTTTATTTCTTTTCCCCCTGATGTTCATAGTCCAATCTGTTTGTATATGGCCCCGAGAACATGGGCAGTGGCAAAAGCATGTCCCCTGTCAGTATATATGTTAACAGTTTTATCTCTTCCATGCTTTAAAGCCTGTGTTAGGGCTATGAGTTCAGCCTTTTGAGCAGATGTTCTTTGGCTTAAGGCTTGAGCCCAAATGATCCGATCTAAAGTTACCATGGCTGTCCCAGCATACCTGATTCCATTGGAGATAAAACTGCTTCCATCAGTGAACAGCATTTCATTAGGCTCTGTCCAGGGCACATCAGCCAGGTCTGGCCAGATGCCTTGGAGAGTCTTGATTGTTTCAAGACAGTCAGGGACAGGCTCAGTTTGGTTGTCATCTGGGAAGAGGGTAGCTGGATTTAGAGCCATGGTTTTTAGTTGCTGATCTAGAAGTAAATCCTGATACTGGGTGAAGCAGGAGTTGGTGAGCCAATGTTCAGGTGCTCTTTGTAAGAGAGTCTGTACAGAGTGAGGGGCCACTGAGAACATGTCCTGTTGGCCTCTTTTACCAGTAAAGCAGTTGCCATTATGGCTCAGAGACAGGTTGGCCGTCCTGTGGTTCAACCTCTTGGAGAGGTAGGTGATAGGCCTCTTCCATGGTCCCAGGGCTTGGGTGAGCACCCCCTTGGCAATGCCTCACATCTCAGCAACAGGATGAAGGGCTTCATCAAATAAGGTTGGGGAATTTTTAAATCCTTGGGGGAGGTGAGTTCAAGTTAATTGTCCAGAATATCCTCCCCCAGGGTCAGTCCATTCAAAGGCAAAGAGAGATTGGCTTACTTTGGCCAGTGGGAGGCTGAAGGAGGCATCCTTCAGATCTAGCTTTTTGGTCTTTTTCTCTTCTGGACTATCTCACTCATTAAAGACCCTCTGGGCAATTTCAACCAGCTCAGATAACAATTTTCCTTTAAATCCTTCCTGTCTGTGAAGCTTTCTCCTAATGTCTGGGGCTGACTGGGTAACAAAGGCAATATTTATTGCCCACCGGTTTTCTGGGGTCTCAGGGTCCACAGGAGTGTAGGTCCTGTAAGCATCCATAAGGCACTCCAGGAAAGTGGCGGGGGTTTTGTTTGGTCCCTGGATAGTTTCACTTACTTTTGATAGATTAGTGAGCTTCTGGGCTGCTGTGAAGAGAGTTCCCTAAGGAGAGTCTGGCAATACAGGTCAAGAGCTCCCTTACCTTGGTCCATGTTTGAGTTCCACCCATGTCTGTTAGAGGGGAACACATGTTCAAGGCAAATGGGGTCATCAGAGAGTCAGCCATCATGACCAGTAACAGTTTTCAGGGCCTCCCACTGGATCCACTTGTGTTCTTCTGATGTGAAGAGAGTCTGCAGGAGCTGCTGACAATCATCCCATGTAGGCTGGTGGGTAAAGAAAACAGTCTCCAGGATGGAGATGAGGCCCTGAAGTTCTTCTGAGAAAGAAGGAATTCCAGGATCAGGTGGGGGGGGCTAGAGGGGGGTTTGGAGGAAAGTCAGGAAGAGGCACTGCCACTCTGAGTATGGGAAACAGACAAAGAAAGTCCATAAATACACCCATAGTTCTGGTCAATTGGTTTTTAACAAAGTTGCCAGAGCAATTCTTTAGGAAAAAGCTATGTGTATGCCCTGAAAACTATTTACAGTACCATTTAAGTATTTTATTTATATCTATCTAAATATTGACTCTGACAACTGTTACACTGTGGAGTTAATAGGCTGTATATTTTTTTTAAAGTAATGAACAGAGTGTGTTTTCTTAGCTGCTTAATTTACATTTTTCTGAGATGTTTTGTCAGTTAATACTTTCAACCAACTTAAAAGGAATGTTTTCCCCAGTTTCTCCATAAGTGGAAAGAAAGCAGACAAACCTGTGTTTAACAATAAGGTCAGCATGACATAAAGTAACAAAAGCCAATAAATCAAAAATGAGGTTGACATTCTGGGACTAATCTAGCAGTCCTACAACAGTTTTTCAAATTCTTTTCTTTGGTTACAGTATATTCAGAGATTAAATCATTGCTGCTATGAACTACTGCTGTTTAACTTATCATCAACCTTCCCCCAATTTTTAAATCTCCAGTGAAGGGAGAAGAAATTATTAAAGGAAATACTCTTAGCTTATTTTCAATTTTTCAAGCCACACTGGGTCTTCAGAGGTGTCAGAGAGTACAGGAGGCACTGTGGGGAGAGGTGCTCTTCTTAGGAGAAGCTGGAAGAGAAGGCTTAGTTAAAAGCACAGATGGTGTTCTATTTCCATTCACCTTAGGACTTTTTTTTTATGGCACCTTTTTAGTCATGATGGCTTGTCAGAGATTATATCAATCCAAACCTCTATGTAAGGGGGTTGTCCCATAGACCTGTTTGGAGGAATTTTGTCCCATTTGTTATATAGGACCACAGTTAATGACACACAAAAACACACAACTGGCAACACACAAAACATAGACAAGTGGCCATGTCCAAAATTACTCTAAGATATCCACAGACACAACAATCACAATGACAAAGACGAGCAAGAAACATGGAAACACAATTCCTATTGACTTGCAAGTCCCAAACCCAAATCCAAATTACCAATGGGCCCGGCAACGTCTCATGAGCCCAAGGACTAGGGGAGTTAATGCAGCATCCAGTGCCCTACTCAGTCCACCCATTGGTGCATTGTCCCTTACTGAGATCTCACCTACCTGGGGCGAGAGTAAAGTGCCCCATCTGCCTCCAGGGAGAAGAAGAGGAACAGCTTCTCTATCTTCTCCTAAGAGATAAGTGCAGGGAGGGATATACTCACGAGAGAAAGAACCTTGCTCGGGCCTCAAAAATGTTGTGAGGCACCCTCCCACAAGAATGCACTTACACACCACTTGTGCACAAAAGGGCAGTATATTCGCTCCAGCTGGCCAGCGTCCATCTCCCAAGGAGCAACCAAGGAAGAGTGGCCTCGGGCCTTGGTCTTGTAGGGTTTTTAAAGGCAGAAACTACATCCTGTTGGCACACAGGTTTGTCTAGGTGCACAAAGCAAGCTAGGGAGCTAGCTCACAGAGGCCAAGAATGAGCCATTAGAGCAATCAAGCATGCAAGTTTTCATTGTGTATGGTTCCTGTTCCCATGTAATAATTCACTGTGTATGGCTTCTGTTTCTATGCGATTGTTTTTTGCTTCTATGAGAAAGTCAGTGGTTTCTCATGCAGAAGTGGGGGTAGTCTGCAGGTCAGACAGGGGGCAAAATGGACTTACTTAGGTTAAGCAAGCAATTCTACAGCAGACTGTGTACATTATGAGGGTGTTGGGAGCTCTATTTCAGTAGGTCTATCACAAGGTGGTTCTCATTGGTAAATGGGCAGACCCTTTGTCATGAAGTCAGCCTGCTGACAAATCCACTGATGTACATTCACCGTCAACATTTGTGTTGCAGTCTGGTGTGTTAGGGTTTGCACTGCAGTTTCACATGAAGTAACATTTTAAAAAATGTTTTGTGGTCATGCAGAGCTTGTGACTAAACTCAGGGTATGGATTGTTATGTTGGCTGGGACCTCTTGTGTGCTCTTTCCCTCCTGAGCCCTCTGTTCACCTCCAGGGACGTCCATGTGGCTGGCTGAGATACTCCAGCCATCACTTCTACAAGGGGTGAGGAGACTTCGGGCTCTTGGGTCTTTATCACTTGATCTCTGTTACTCCCTTTTGTTCTTGGTGCATGAAATTTGCCCCCTCCTTGGGCAAGTCAAACATCCTCCTCTTCATTCTTGGAGCTGTCTGACACCTTTCAGGCACACACAGCATTCCTGCCATGCTATCTCAGAACTGCAGCTCCCACTCCACTTGAAAACCCATGTTGGGAAGTTTGCATTCAAGAGAGTTCATCTGGCTGTCTGCCCAGAATGGAGACCACCTGCTAATGTCTCCTCAGGTACCTAAGTTATCCAAACAGCCTGTGCTCATCTTTAAGCTGATGATCCTAAAGACAGAGCACATCCTCACTGGGATGTGGGAGATGAGAGCTAAATCTACAGAACTTGAGAATTCAACATTTAAAAGGCTTATTTAGGGTATCATTAGTTAGTAATGCCCCAACCATTGTGAATACAGAAAGGGTTTGAAAGCCATTTGAAAATGCATATGGGAAGTGAACAATTTTATTTCAAAGAATCCTTTTAAGCTAAGAATGACCCAAATATGTGGTGCCCCCCTCCCAAACACACACAAACACACACTTTATGAATGTGACATAAACGTGTATTATTAAATGGTAATTATTTGATAAATATTTATTTGATTATTTGATAATTATAAACAGGTAATAAACATGATTTATACAGTGTTAAAGCAGTGACTCATTTCCAAACCTGGCAGGACAGTCCAGTCTAGCTGGGGATCTTTAGGAAAATTCTAATTCTAACTCTCCACCTCTGGAGTAATGCAAACAGTCACTGAGCAAAATCACAAAGCAGAAGGTGGGAGCAGAGACCAGTGTTGGCATTTGGGAGCTGACTGTGGTTTAACTCCCATCTTCTTGGAGACCTCTTCCATCCACATTGGCTGTTACCACTTATCAGTCTCTATAATCAATACATTAGCTGAAATGACTAGAAGAACATTCCAGGTTTGTGGTCATTTTATGCATTAGAATGCGGTTGGGCATCCATACCCTGGAAGATGTCAAGGAAGATTTCCACAGCAGGAGGTGGCATAATACATTGTAAGGCCCCGGGCTTTGGGTTCAGAGCCAAGTTCCAATCCTAACTGTGTTCTCTGTAAGGCAATTAAGTTTCTACCTTTTTCATGTATAGACTAATACAAACACATTTACCTAGTGTGTTGCTGTGAGGATAAAATATGTTGCATAGCACGTGCTCAATAAACATTGAGCTCTCATAAATCTCCATCAGAGAAGGAGAAGTTGGGGGACACCCTGTACTCTTGAACTACTTTTACAAGCATGTTTGTGTCAAAAAGCCCTACGAGACTTCTGCATCCAAAAGTCCATCTTGCAAGATATGTGTGTGTATACAATGTCAACAGAAATTGAGATTATTGAGGTAGAAATAATTTTGTAAAGCTTATTGGGAGCCAAATGAGAGGATTGACCCAGGGAACTCCATCTGACAGAGTCAGAGAAATGCTCTACAGTTTATTACAAATAACAAAGGCTTTTTATAGACAGAAAATGCTGAAGAAAGCAGAAACGAAGAACAAAAAGCTGGTTGGTCATTTCAAAATTACTTTCCTTGTAAGGTGGGGACAGACAGACAGAACAATTGGAAACTAACTGTTAACATCAGGTTACTTCAGTCTGTCTCTTTTGTGTAAGGATTAAAGCAGAGAGAACTTCATTATCCCTCTGGAGATTAAGACTGGCCTGTTCAAAAAATTGGCTATTACCTCTTTCTCCTGACTTCTGGGAAGGTCAGACCACAAACTAAGTGATGTCGAACTTAGCAGGGGAGTCTGCATTTTGGTTTTTAGTCTGGTCTGTTGGGGCCCAGAGCAGGAACTTAGTCCAAAACAATGGCCTCATAGTTTTGAACAACACACATATATCAAGCATTGATTATCATTGATATATTCACATCTATTTTTATTCATATGTTGCTATGCATAAACAGTTTAAACCAACACTGAATGCTCTTTTATAAAAAAAAAATTGACATTAATGAAAATTCCTGATGATTACTATTTTCTAGTCTTTTGATTTTAGTTCAGATAATTTTGGATGACAAATACACTTCCTCTTCATTTGTTTTATACACATACATGGTGTCTGTGCCTCAGTAAAAATGCCTACCACATGTTTTTTCCCTTCCTTCCATGAAGAATTTTTGCAGAGCTGTGAAGGAAATGTAGAAAATAAAAAATAAGCTACTGCTTGGAATAAAATTCATAAAAAGCCCTTCCCTAGTATTCTCTGAGTAGCGTCAGCTGCATCCTTCTGCAGAGTGCTACGTTTATCTCTTTGATGAGTCAGTGGTAGGAGCCATCCTCGGTTTCATCCTGCAGATGTAGGACAGTTTAACTGTTCAAGCAGATCATAAAACAAACCATTTATACAGCACTTAGCTACACTATACCATCTGAAGGATAGCGTGTTAACACAAAGGAAAGCCATTCTTAAAAGTTTGATATTTAAGGCATCACAATGCAATGATTCATTCTCAAAGACCTGCCTTGCAAAACTCGTGGTTTAAATTACAGAAGACATAGCACACTCGGGGTCCTAGGCAGGAGCCAAGGGTAGCCCCCTCCACCTGGAAGCAGGCAAATACCAGAGCACACCTGGGTTCCTAGGCATGAGCTAAGGGAAACCACCTTTGCCCAGAAGCAGGTGAGAGAACACACCCAGGGTCCTGGGCAGGAGCTGAGGGTAGCATCACCAAAAAACCCACTTCCTTGTGGGTGGTTCACATGAGGAAGCAGAACTCATGGACCTGAAAGATTCAATGGGATAAAAAACACAACCAATAGCTTAAGCAGCAGACTAGAACAAGCAGGAGAAAGAATTTCTAATCTTGAAGGTAGTCTTTTCAAAATAATCTAGGTGCACAAAAAAAAAAAAAAAAAGGAAAAAAGAATTTTAAAAAATGAAGAAAATCTAAGAGAGCTAGTAGACAACCTTAAGCACATCAACATTTGAATCATGGGTGTTCCAGAAGCAGGGGTTGGGGTGGGGTGGGAAAGAAAAAGGCATGAAAAATGTATTCAACAAAATAATAACAGAAAACTTCCCAGGTATAGGGACAGGAGGCTCAAAGATCCAGGAGGCTCAGATCCAGGAGGCTCAAAGATCCCCAGACAGATTCAACCCAAAAAGATCCTCTCTGAAACACATTATCATCCAACTGGCAAAGTTCAAAGACAAGGAGAGAATCTTAAAAGAAGCAAAGGAAAAGCATCAAGTCACCTATAAGGGAGCCCCTAGCAGAGTAACAGCAGACTTCTCAACAGAAACACTACAGGCCAAAAGAAAATGGGGTGATATCCTCCAAAAGCTAAAAGAAAAAAACTGCCAGCCAAGAATACTATACCCAGCAAGGTTATCCTTCAGAAAAGAGGGGGAAATAGTGTATTTTCCAGACAAACGAAAGCTGTGGGAGTTCACCGCCACACAACCAGCCCTACAAGAAATCCTCAAGGAAGTCCTGCATCTGGAATCTGAAAAATGATAATCACTACCACAAATACACAAGAAAGAACAAAACCCACTGGTAGAACAACAACACAAACAAGAAAAAGAAACTAAATTTTACCACCACAAAAAAAACCATAATAACAACGTAATAATGCCGCTGCTTTATTTCTGATTTTAGTAATTTCACTCTTCTCTCTTTTTTTCTTTGTCAGTCTAGATAAAGGTTTGCAAATTTTGTTGACCTTTTTAAAGAACCAACTTTGGTTTGGTTGATTGTCTCAATTCCATATTTCATATATTTCTGTTGTCATCTTTGTTATTTCCTACTTATATTTGTTTTTGGTTTAGTTTGCTCTTCTTTTTCTGTTTTCTTAAGTTAGCAGTTTACATTACTGATTTGGGATTTCTCTTATTTTTAGTATGTGTTGACAAGCATAAATTTTCTTCTGAGCACTGCATGAGCCCTGCATTCTGTAAGTTTTTATATGATGCACTTTGTATTTTATCTCAAAGTTCTCTCTAATTTCCCTGTGATTTTTCTTTTACCCATTGTTTATTTAGGAGAGTGTTGTTTAATTTCCACACATTTATGAATTTTTTATATTTCCTTCTGTTATTGTGGTCAGAGAACATATTTTATATGATCTTAATCTTTTTAAATATACTGACTTGATTTGTGGCCAAATATTTTTTTAAACAACAACAACAAAATCCTCACTGTAACAGTGTTAAGAGGGTGGGAAATCTAATTATGGTAATAAGAATGGGGCCTTAAAAGGTGATTAGATTGTGAGGACTGTATCCTTGTGCATGGATTAATCTGTTGGTGTAATGGGTGTGGTTATGATGGCTTTATAAGGAGAGCGAGCAAGCAGGTTAGCTATCTCTTGCTCAGCCCTTTCTCTCATGTGACACCCTGCATCACCACAGGACCCTATGTAGAGTTCCCACCAGGGAAAAGGCCCTCACAAAATGTATTCCTTGGAATTTGGACTTCCTAGCCTCCAAACTGTATGAAATGAATTTTATTTCTTTATTTAAAAAATTAGAGAACAATATCAAAGTCCAATAAGCCAAAGTTTACCAAATTTGGGGGACTTCTGCTATCCCACTGTACCTGATATTAGAATTAACTACAGAGCTGGTTATTTGCTATTCTTTGTGGTAGTTAAACAAAGCTACTTATCAAAGCTGTGTGCTCAGTAAATATGTTTCGACATACATTAACCAATTATTTACCAGTTCCATACTGCACAATTAATTTAATGATGTAATAGTAAACAGCAGATGTAGTAGGTATGATTTGGAAGAAAAGCCTACAAGAGGATTCCTCAACCTGGGCACCCTTGGCATTGAGGCTAGATGATGCTTTTTTTGTGGGGCTGTCCTGGGCACTGAAAGATGTTTTGCAGCATCCTGAGCCTCTACCTTCTGAATGCCAGTAACTTTCCGATCCCCTGCCTGCCCTCATTGTGACAACAAAAAATGTCTCCAGACATTGCCAGATGTCCACAGGGGAACAAAATTTCCCTTGTTAAGAATTGCTGTAATTCTCAATTTGCTCATTTTCAAATTAATATTTTAAAGCATCCCAGGTGATTCCATTTTTCAGGCAAGTTTGAGATCAAAGTAGGGTCCAAAACAACATCACATGTTGGTTAGAAATACAGATTCTCAGAACTAAAGAATTAGAATCAGGAACTGCATTTTATCAAGCCCCCCACCCCACCCCAGGGATTCCTATGCACGTAAAGTTTGATGGTGCTAGAAATGCAGCTCTTACACCTATAGAATCAAAATCAGAATTAGCATTTCACCAACCCCCCAACAGATTCTAGCACATGTCGAGTTTTAGAAGAGCTGCTCTGGCTCACATAGCCTCCTCTTCTCAGAGAAGTCTCCCTAATTCCCAGGTCCTTCTGAACAAACACTCCAAGCAATCAGGTGCAATTCTTTCTTCCTTTCTTTGCCTCCTAGCCGTGGTTTACAGATTTTCCTTTGCCTCCAGCTGTGGCTCTATAGTGTATCAGCTGTCCTTGAGTTAGCCTGAGAGAATTTTCTTCTGACAACCAATTGCACCCAACAACAAAAATAAAAATCTGTTTTACTTTAATAAATTTGGGGGAGGGAGATATAAAATAATGGAACTACACAATGCCATTAAGTTTATAATGAAAATTTTATAATCACATGTTGTCTACGGGTTGAACTCTTATGAAGGGCCATTTGATTAGATGTTTAAAGAGGTGTAAAAAGAAACGGCCCTTTTAATCTCCGATAGTGCTTTTAAAGATACATTGAGGAATGATCCAAAAGGGGGGAAAGGTGAATTTTAAAAATCTGGCTTATTAAGTAAATGAGTAAAAAGTTGTATTTTGTAAACTGATAGAAATATCATACAGCCATTAAAATGGTAATCTGTAAATTTGCATACCAATGTTGAAAATGTTTTTGCCAACTCAGTGACAAAGGCAAAAACAAAACCTTCTCCACAGGAAGACTGTGGCTGTAAAACATACAGATGCAGAAGGAGAAGATCAGAATGAAACGTAAAAATAAAATTTGTTGACTTAACATGAGATTGTGTACGTTTTTAGATTTTTGCTTTCATAAAATTAGAGAATTGATAAAGATGTGTGTGTGTGTGTTTCTATCATCTCTATGTAGTTTGAAAAATCCCAGGAGAACATAAATACACTTGAATGTTACATAATCATTAGATGGCACTAATTTTAGTTGCTATTATCTTTTAACTAGTTTTTTTTTTAATATGAAGGGGTGTTTTTAACTATACCTAAGTGCAAGAACTATAATTACTTTGTCTATAAAATTGCAAGTGTTTGGGGGTATTTTTCAGCTTTTATTTATTTCTTTTTAATTAAGAAAAGTGCAGATATGAATAGCTTGTCTGTCGCTGCACTCAGAAACTTGCTGCATTTACTGTGAACTTTTGTCAACTACATAAACTCTCTAAGCCTTTGCTTCGTTATCCATAAATTGGGGATGGCTGTAATGATCCTGGTTCCAAAGTATTTGTTACAATGAAACGGGCCATTGACATAAGAAGTTTAGGGTGGTGCCTGGGAGATTGTTAACATCGAATGCATGTTAATTGTCAGTGTTGTTTCCAATTTATGTCAAACAGTAGGTCTTGTGTGTGAGGCAGATAATTATGGTAAATGCCTTGTATTTTACTATATTTTCAAGTTCAGTATTTTACTATGATATATGATCATTGCTATTTGACTATTTATTAACATATTAAGTATCAATGCATACTTAATAAACTTTAATATTATAAAGACAATTTAATGGAAGTAATAGAAGAATGTCTGTTTACACTTGAATTAGTGTCTAAAATGCTGGCTTGACTGCACATACACAGACAAAACTATTTAAGCCTCAGTAAAAAGTACATCTGTACATCCCAGTTTTTTGTTAATTTAGACTATGATTTTTTTCTTATTTTTTCCATTACACTTATATGAACCAACCTGTGGAAATTACTTATGATGCCATCAATCCAAATCCTTCGTAACTTTTGCATGCTATATATTTTTTCCCCCTAGAAGTGTATCACTGCAAAGAAAAAGCCACTACACTAGTGTTCATCATCATGGCACATTTTGGCCTCTGGTCAAACAGATTTTTCCAATGAGCACTTTAGCAGTAACTGCACCCTCTGAATCTAAATCTATTTTGATTGTTCTTAATATGTTCTCCATAAAGGTAGTGAGAAAGTTATACGTCCTCCTTTAAATATTTGATTTTAAACAAAGCTTCCGTAACAAGTGATTTCATTAGATAAGTTTTAACTCTCGCTGCAATTTGAGTGCATCCCTGAATTTATAATCGAAGCCATCAGAGAAACAGTGTTCAGCTAACTGAAATTTTACGTAACAACACCCAGTGGAACACATTTGTTAATTAATAAACACATCTATTAATGGAAACTTTTAGTGGTACTCGTTGGGCAACAGTTCCTATTGTCTGTCTGGTTTGGGTGTGCATTGAACTGAAGTGTAATTTACTGTTTGTTCCAGATCATCTTTGCAAGGGTGTTTGTATAGCAAACAGCTTTGGAAAGATAAAGAACAGTGACCTCCTCCAAGCACAGAGCAAGAATGTGTACCACCGATTATAAAAGGTGCGGGTTCCTGAAGCTTAGGATGCCTCTTCTGTGACATAACTCATTGCATGTTTAGGTTCTCATCTCAACCCACCACGGTGGGACTTGGGAGCAAGCAGAGGCAATGAAAATGTGGTAATGCTTCAGCCGCTTGCTGTCCCGTGAATAATAACATGCTCTTCCTTTGTCTCTGACCCAGGAGTCTCATGTCTTCTGCCAGCACTCATGAAACTGTGGCAGGCCAGCTTGTTAATTTGTAAGGAGGTAAAATCTCAGGCCCTTTGCAGTTCTTCATGTATGTAGGTGCCGGTATGGCACTTGTGAGGAAAACTTCTTAGAATTTAAATTTGGAATAGTGCCTTGTCAGAACAGTGTCTGTGATCTCTTTGCAAAGATTTTCAAATTTACTCAATACATGCAGTTTTATACTAGTTGCATTTTTAGTGCTAACCGTCGATGATCATTAGTTTTGGTTCTGTCTTAGTCCACTTTGAGCTGCTATAACAAAATACCTGAGACTGGGTCATTCATAAAGCATAGAAATTTATTTTTTCACAGTTCTGGAGGCTGGAAAGTCCATGATCAAGGCACTGGAAGGTTTGGTTGTCTGGTGAGGGCTGCATCTTCAGAGGGGAGGAACACCGTATGCTCACATGGTATAAGGCAGAAGGGAAAGCTAGCTGAAGCTATGTGAAGCTTCTTTTATAAGGACCTTAATCTCATTCACAAGGGAGGAGCCTTCATAGCCCAATTACTTCATAACAGCCCACCTCTTAATACTATCATATTGGCAACACTTGAGTGTTAAAGGGGACACACTCAAACCATAGCAGGTTACTTGCAAAAAATTATGTGTATGTGTATCTGTGTACACACACACACAGAAAGTTAGTTCAAAGAATTCATGGAAATATGGAATTAAAAGATAATACAAATCTTTCCATGAACTTTTTGAAGAATAAAAAATTTTATATTTTGTATTTTGTAAGGGCTAGGGATTTCTTTTATTTTCTTCTGAATACTAATTAAAATAGTCGTTGTTAATCCTGGCTACACATTAGCCTGGGGGAAGGAGTCTTTTAAACAATTGTGTTGTCTCCCTAGGACAACTACATCACAATCTCTTATTAAATTCCCCAGGGCAAATTTGAGAACCATTGGCCTAAATGTGCAAAATGTGATGTCCTTCTTTCTTGCCATATTCAGTGCTTCTCAAACTTTCAGATGTGTGCAAATCACCTGGGGATCTTGCTAAAACTCAGATTCTCCTTTGGTAGGTCTGGAGTGGGGCCTAAAAAATCTGCATTTGCAACAAGCTCCCAGGTTAGGCCCTTGCTCCTGATCCAAGGGCTAAACTTTGAGTAGCAATGTCATAGTCATTAGTCCTGCCAAAGAAACCAAGACAATAGGAAACAGAAGTGAAGCAAGCATCAAGTATTTCAGTGACTGAGATACAGAATATACTCTTAAAATGATCTTTTTTTTGGTAGTATCAGTGAGCTAAAGACTAAGGTCTAAGAGAAAAGAGAAATATTGCTGTCAGGAAATCAGCAAACTCTGTCTCTCTATCAAATGCACCAGTTTTTTCCACCTAAATCAGCAGCTGTCACAGAATAAAGCCCATACAATTAGAATATTTTATCCAGCTGAAGCCCGTCTGCCTGGTCTTGGCACTTATGTAGCTGAAGGGGACCATTAGTCTAGGAAAATGCTTTCTTTCTGAGGCATGTTTTTCATTCGGACCACGTTGTCGCTTAACTCACATTCCGTTAGTATACATCCTGGAGAGACAAACATTTCCAAGGAATTGTAGCATGACACTCTTACCATGTGGGTCATTACAAATTGCCTTGCTGTGGCTTAAAAGCAGAATAATTGAAACAGAGGAACAAGTATGAGCTCTAGAATTACTTTTTCAATGGGGTTTTACCCTACAGGATAAAATGAGTTCCAAAGGCAATAAAATCACTGAACACAGACATAGGAATATGCTGTGGCTTAAATCTCTCTCTCTCTCTCTCTCTCTCTCTCTCTCTCTCTCTCTCTCACACACACACACACACACACACACACACACACACACAGACACAGAGATGCACACACTCACATTTGCACCTGTTTCCTTTTTCAGCTGCAGGTGAAAATTGGGATGCTATTAAAAGTGTGTGCAGATGATAACTGAGAAATCAGGCACATCCTGGAGCTCATTGCACCTACAGCCTCATTCTTTTGTCACAAGCTGGCAGGGTGTGTGCAATGTACAATAAAGGGTGAGATAGCATCCCTCCAGCAGGCCAGGAAGGTCATGGGATACTGAAGACGGTACAGGAAATACACAATAGCTCTCACAAACAAACACACAATAAATAAAATAAATAAAAGCACTGGAAATAGACATGGAAGCATAGTTAAAGCCTTAGGTATGGGTATGCCAGAGCCCAGGGAGTAAATAGTAAACATGTCAGCACAAAGACATCCGGGCATGTGTCCCTACTGGGGGGATGTGGCTCAAGGTTGGAATATAGCAACAGTAGAAGGTGTGTTGTTCAAAAAGATGGATAGATGTGCTGCAAGATGGTAGTGTCACAATGTACACGTGGAAGACCTAAAAGTTGTATACATCTATGAACCGAGATGGAATCACATGAAATCGATGAGGATTGAAATCACTGGAGAGGTGGACATTTGGTGTGATAGGAGCCTACGAAGCAGGTCAATGTCCGGGAAGGAAATATGGAAAATGTTTTCCAAACAGACAATCATGCCAGACCTTCACCACAATGATGATCAGCAGAAGGCTACTTCTCGTGACAAATACAGCATAAGAGAACTCTGGTTTGCTGAAAATTTGACAAAATAAAATGAGCTAATTTTAGTCAAGTATATGCATGGACGTACCAGGTGTGTTTACACGTGCCACCTCTTAATTTTTTACAAAACCCTGTGGAACATCCCCTTTTTAGAATTCAGGCAATGGAGACTCTGAGAGTGTAAAGAATTTATAAGGTGCACCCAGCTAGTGAGTGGCAAAGCTGGAAAACAACCCCAGGTTTTTTTTTTGTTTGTTTGTTTTTTTAAAGTACCAAGTAAATTTTCCCTCCATATCCATTACTTGATTGACCAAGAATGGGTTCCTAAACCGTGGACAGTTAGATGCCATGAACTAATGGGCAAAAAGGAATTATCATTTTAAAAAAAAGAAAGAAAGAAAAAGAAAAAGACAATAACAGTCCCATATAGTTATGCCAAATGAAAACAGATGTCCTTATTGAGTTACCTCTTGCCCGGAATGCTGTTTTGTGTTGCTAATTTGTCTCCAGTCCTACACACGATGCTGAGATTTAGGAATGACTGTCCTCGGTTTGCACAGGAGGAAACAGAGGATGTGAAAGAAAAGCTGCACCGTCACACAGCCAGAAAAGGGCTGAGCCCCGTCCCCTGCTGCCACCTACAGGGTCTGTGCCCTGCCCTCCTCCTGGCTGTGCTGTTTAAGCTCCATGAAGCCCCCCTCTTTCCTCCCCAATGGATACCCTCCCTCCAGAGCACACACCCTGTCTCATGAGTCAACCACCCATGGACATTGGCCCTGATCTAGTTTGTCATCCACCCCCATCGCCCGTCTTCCAGCTCTGCAGATGGATTGAGATGTGTGTGTTTCTCCATGAGAAGCTACTGCTTTCCTTCTTCCTTTAGCTGCCCTCTCTGATTTTGCAAGACAACAATTGCTGTGTGACTCTGCACTTATCCACCCTGTGGCAGATCTGGAGACCTGGTTGTCGTAAGAGTGAGATGGCCAAGCTCAGCATCCTCTGATTTGTCCAGCAACATGGTGCCGCTCAGAGAAGTCATCAATAAGAAGGGATATGGGATGCCTTTGGCAGGTTGGAGCCCTGTGGACCATTCATCCAGCCAGGAGCCACAGACCTCAGTGTGTCACCCTCTGCTTGATGGACTCATAAAGGATCCTTCCTTTCCATCAGGCAGCTTTCTGCTTCATTTTTCTTTCTATCAGACTGTAATATTGGGCTGACTCAGAAAGTCATCTGTAATTCTATTAGCAATCCTTCTGTACTTCGGGACAAAGCATCCGTGCCCAGCTGCTCCTGAATTGAGATATTGCAGCGGATCAGAATAAAAGAATCCCCAGGGCCCTGAAAATGGAGCAAATAGTCCGCTCTCAGGCTTGGTCCTGCGTCAATTACTTTGACCTGAACTAACCCATGATGTGAGCCTGTTTGAATGTGGTCATTGGAAGGCTTTCTTCTGCGGGTGTGAGGAACAGCATGGAATATCACTTTACTGCCCCAACTGGTACAAATTGCTATCACATGGCTCAGTTATTAAATACAAAAAAAAAAAAAAAAGTGGAGGAAGAATGAGGATGAAATTGGTTACAAACCATAGGGGTGTTACTTCATGCAGTGACTGTCTTTGCACTCTTGCTGGTAAAATGTCTGTAATGAGGGTGATCTTTTTGTTTTCAATTCTCTAAAGGCTGAGTTGGCTTCCTGGCACCATCTTGAAGGAGAATATGAGGTCGAAGAAATCCATGCCAAAGAGGAAATGAAGTGGGAAGCCTGCCCCTGCATTCTGGTGGACCCTGAGCGGGAGTGGAGAGACTCAGAGAGAGCGTGATGACCAGAGAGCAGAATCGTCATTTCCCCCAGTCATGTAGTGTTTGGGCTGCATAAACATTGAGGCGGTAGGAAAACACGCTGGAAAATTAGCACCTCTCTCCCTCAAACTCTGCTGGGGAGATGACGAGCCTCTCAGAGAAAGCCAACTCTTGCAAAAGCTCATGGTCACACATGGTCTGGGAGGAGTGGGGAGATAACATCTGAGAATATGGCTTGATGTGACGGGGGTGGGGATTGTGGCTCACCCAAGACTTTGTGTCATGTAGCAGATCTGGAACTTTACGTACACTTGAAAGTGGAGACATGGAAGTGATAAGAAGGCAGGGGGTCAAAAGGGGCTGGAGCAAGGGAGAGGAAGTTTCCATGTGCAAACTTGGAGATCAGGGACATACGGCCGGGGCCAGGGGGATGCTGGCACATCCTGCCACCATGATAGACTGGACAGATCTAATCCAGTCCAGGAACCACATGTCCCCCTGTAGCATTGGAGAGTAAGGACACAGGGCATTCATATGGATCCTAGACTCCCTTCTTCCAGGCACCCTGGGGTCATGGTAGTTTGACTGCACACATAGATGTTATCTTGGGGAGAAGTACAGGGCAATAGAAAAATGAAAGACTGAGCATTCGCCCAGGAGATCAAGCCACTCAAGACATTAAACAGAAGAAACTTTCGTCCTCTGAACCGATGGGTTGAAAGTTGATGATTATACCCCACCCTCGAGGTGAGAAAGATCATGTCTACTGATAAACACAAACAAAGGCACTTTTTCTTTGCACATCTGAGTACAGAGTGGGAACGTTTTCAACTGGAGACCACAAAAATGAGATGCACATTCCTCATGTCACTGTCTGACATTTTATGCAGAATAGGAGTCCATGAACTGCTTTTCCAATAAAGCCCACAAAGTAACATTGGCATTTAGGTCATTTTCTGTGAGAGGCTGAAGAAATCAAGGTTTAATTCTGTGCTGCGGTCTCAGGGGAAGAAAGGTGAGCCTCAAGATATTTATATGAATAATTTTTCTAGGCTGAGAAGTGGGGGTGCAGGGCTTTCTCTATGTTTGTTTACCAGTTGACTCGTCTAGTCTTTCAGCCAGCTCTGGGCATTGAGGTTCCCATGACGTCTTTATGGCAGAGACACCACAGGGCTAAGTATCAGAGAGCACACACTTAGAGCTGCATTATTAAAAACATATTTTTGCTGGAGAGTTTTACCAAAATGAAATGTCTTGTTCCTGTTGGTCTAAGGAGAGATCTGACTACTTCAAATCATTAGGATTATAGAACTTTTGAAATACAGCCATCTATCCATGCATATCTTGCTTGCGCACAGATTGCTTTCCTGGGGTGCCCTTTAAAAATGCATACCTTGAATACAAAAATAATATTTTGCAGATGTAGGCTTTTCCAATTATCTAGCTTAAACATGTGATGATTTGGGAGAAGTTTTCCATTTCTCTAATGGTTTAATTGTTCAGGGAATCTGTGCCATTCTGTGCATCATAGTTACAAACAAAAGCTCATTATTTTTCCAGATATGCGCTGGGAAAATAGTCCATTTTAACCTCATCCTCTCTAGAGGGGTAGTCATAAAGGCCATGCACAATTTTAAGTTTTAATAATTTTAGATGAACACAGGACTGATGCTAACGTCTTAATTTTATTGTTCATTCATCAAAACCAATTCTTTGGAGGAACTCGGGGTCAAGTTCACAAACCCAATTTACAAAATTGCTCAGTGGTTCCCAGGGAGGATTTTCACTAAGTTAGAAACTTGTAAATCTGAAACTTGGCAATTTCAGAAGAACGGGTAGGGCATTTGCTCTTAATAGAACATACTTTTGTGTGTACAACAAGATTGCTTCAATCCTATGCACACACGAACTTAAGGTAACCCCACAAAATGAACAATAAATATCACGAGCAGAGCAATCTACCTATATATTATTTGGGGAGTTTTTTGAAGGATTGTGTCCAAAAGGCATATGACAGCTATTTTTGATAGTAAGGGAATAAAGAGGGACTCAAAGTTTTGAGTATTAAAGTGATATGTTGTCAGTACGTACTGATATAAATAAGTGATTGAATAAATAAATCAGTGGGAGAGAAGAACGAATCTCTTGTGCAGAAGAATTTCGATAACTTACGTAGATACTCTGTCCTCTAGGATGTGGAACGTATGGGCAATACATAGTGACTTTCTTCCAATGAGTACAGAATGAAAAGAGGGGGAAAAGTAGCTCCACAGTGGAGCATTCTGACAATCACAACCTCGTCCAGGTCAACTTCAGCAGCAGTAAGTCATGCGGATTGCATTTACCTTTGATGTGATGTGACCAAAGCATCAGGCAAACCCAAATGAACACACCTTCTACAAAGCACCTGCCCAGTACTTCTCAAAACTGCCAGGATCTGAAAAATAAGGAGAGAGGGGGAAACTCTCACAGCCAACGAGACATGAAAACTAAATCGAATGTGGTATCCTGGATGGGGTATTAGGAAAAAATAAGGAAATCCGAATAAACTATAGACTTTAGAAAACAATAATGTATCGATATGGGTTTATAAACTGTGACAAATGTAGTATACTAGTGTAAGATATTAATAAAAGGGGGAGATGAGTGTGGGATATGTGGGGACTCCCTGTACTATCTTTGCAATTTGTTTTTCGTAGATCTAAAACTAGTCTAAAATAAAAAGTATATTAAAATATTTTTAAAATGTAAAACTTGTATGCTGTCAACCTGATTTTAAAAATATTGCTTCCTGCAAAGAGCAGCTCAGATGTGACGTCCTGCATTTCACAACACGCTCCCTCTCTTCCAGAGTGCATCACGTGATTCCAAGCCATCTCCTGCACCACTGCCCAGGTGTTTTATCTGTTTAACTGTTGCATTGTTAGCTGCGCTGTCATGGGCAGGCTCTGTCTCCTCTACCGTGTGGGATACTACTCCAGGGCCTCTTTTATCAATGCCCCCTCTTCACCTGAGCTTCTTCAGCATTTTATGGGTATCTCTGCTTTGGTACTGGATGCTTTCTGCTGTGAATTATACCTTCTTACGTGCACCAGCCTCTGTCCCACCTGTTTTGTAAGGGCCAAGAGAGGCAGAGTTACTTGTCTTTCCTTCTTCCACATTGCTTAATGCAATTTATAATGGGCACTCCAAAAATACTTGTGAATGTGCACAATTGACTTGAAGATCTTCAAACATTTACAGAAAAAGGACGGCCGTTCTGAACCCTCAGATATTTCCTGTTTTATCTTTAGTTTTCCAGGCTGTCCATTTAGAACTTGTTCAGGGAGATAGATAATTGTCAACTTGTTCTTAAAGATTTTTAAAGAAGATGGTTCTACAAGGTTCAGCAGGACTCCATTTCAGAGTGTTTAAACTAAAATGTTTCAAAAGGAGCTTTTCTTCCTTCCTAAAACCTCATTCTTGTCTTAGGCCATTTTCCTCCCCTCGAGCTCCATGCACAGTTTTTAGCAGAGATCAAAATGCAGCAGAGAACGCTCCTACCTGTACTTGAAGATCATTAAGTTTCTCCACAGCTTTCTTTCTGAGAGACCATGATCAACTAAATCCCTTATTTAATTACATGGGTTTTGTGTGTGTGAGATATATATATATATATTTTTATATTTATCACCCAATATATATATATAGGGCAATAAATCTCTTTTGGTTAAAAACCTTTTTAATTTTCTAAATTTATCAACATCTCTGTTGCCTTTGATGCTTGGAGCACAAATCTGAAAATCCACTACCTGATTTTTAAAAAGTTTTCAAAATAAGAAGAATAATTGAGGAGGAGGGGGTAGGAGAGGAGGAAATACCAAAGCCATATGATATGAAAATGGCACTACTCATATTAAACTTTTATCGGTTTTTAACTGGAAATGTGCTAATTTTTTTTTTAATAATGTAATCTACAGTGATCTCTTTGACCTTAGCCGTGCCACCTGATCTCCCAAAGCCTTGTTTCCTGCATCACTCCAGTGTTCGTTGAGTTTAGATGGTGCCCCTGAACGTGGCTGCCCTCCAGGAGAAAGGCATCACGGTCATGGATCGATGCACCTCCACGTGTGGCTTTGATGCTGCTTCTTCCTACAGGGAAGTCAATTTTAATATTTCTTGGAAACTTTCCTGAGAGCCCTTGAGTAAGTGGAGGGAAGGACAGTGGGGTGTGTCCTCTGAGCTATGCCAGCTCTAGAGCAGGGTACACACAGGAGGCAGAAGCAAGGGAATAGTGACAGAGCCCCATTATCAGCTTAGGGACATAGCAACGGAGGTCACCGACAACACTACCTAACACCAGTTCTACCAAATCCAAAATTTCTAAAGTTTAATGCATTAAAAAAAAAAAAAAGGGTTAACCTAAAATCTGACTCTCTTTTGAGTGTTTTTGTCTCCTGGAGCAACTGAACGCCAACATATTTGATCTTCTGATAAGGAAGACCAAAGAATAACTACGACAAGCTGGAACCCCCCAACCTAGACTTGTTTGGTGCTTTAGACAAAGAATTCCTCAAGCTTCATAACTCAGTTACTGGGAAAGGGAGCCTGGAGACCCTGCAGTAGGGTAGGGTATTGGCAGGGAGCTGAGCCAGCAAG
Organism: Cynocephalus volans; assembly: GCF_027409185.1. Taxonomy (NCBI): domain Eukaryota; kingdom Metazoa; phylum Chordata; class Mammalia; order Dermoptera; family Cynocephalidae; genus Cynocephalus; species Cynocephalus volans. The sequence continues at coordinate 6,567,152 of NC_084478.1, forward strand.
GGGCCTTTCAACAGGTGAGGGTTGGCACAGTAAGTGGGCTTAAGATGTTTTCTATTATATAAATTCCTTCCATTACTCCCAAACCTTCATTCACATCATATTAATTATTTCAGCACGGCCTCAGTAGCTCCATGTCGAATTTAGGAACGGTCCATCCCATACCACAAGGTGATGAACAGAACAGTTTTCCCTCCTACTTAGGACACAGTAATAAGAATGGGAGAGAATGAGGAAGGAACCATATTTTAGTTAGCAATACCCTGTTGTTTTAAATCTTATAATTCATCTTGCAACAGACATCTTTATAATCACGTCTTTATATTCACTTCCTTGATTACTTCCTTAAGATGTACATGACTTTTCTTGTCAGAGGGGATGTACATTTTTGAGGCTTTGATTCATGTGCTCAGGTGCAGCAGAAAGAGATGGTAACTGAGAAACCTGAAGACTGTTCTTGAGCCCACCTGAGCTAGCACCTGGAAGACTCTCAGGAACAGCTGGGGTGAGGGGGGCACCTTGAGAGAGGTTAATTTGTAGCAACTGGACTACTAGGAAACGAAACTATCACAACCAGGGCACTAAATAGAACATCGGCTATTGTAGTCTGTGGCACATTTATCAAGCTGTCTTCTTGGTCATGCCATTTGTTGTCGTTTCAGTGATTTTTAAGTCTATTTTTGTGTAGTATTGTATGTGTGTGTGTATGTGTGTGTGAGTTGAAGCACAATGACAAAATGAATGCATGTGAATCGACTACCACCTCTGTCAACGAGAGCATTCCCACCGCTCTCACGTACTATCACATTCAGCAGGGGGTCTTTCACTGACCATGCCTCTTCCTCTCCTACTTCATTCTGGAAATACCATTCACAATAAATTCTGTGCTTGTCATTCACCTGGTTTTCCTCAATAATTTTATCAGATGTGTAGGTAAAACTGTGCTTTGTAAAAATTTCATATTATATTGTCTTGCTAGGGCTATTGTTAGAATCCTGCTGACATAGACAATTATATTGTCAGGTTAGGGCTCACACCCTTCAAATCTGTTGTACAGACTGAGTCGCAGACCTCTCACATGCCAGGCTGGGTCACCAGACCCCTCACACGCCTGGCTGGGTCACCAGACCCCTCACACGCCTGGCTGGGTCACCAGACCCCTCACATGCCTGGCTGGGTCACCAGACCCCTCACACGCCTGGCTGGGTCACCAGACCCCTCACACACCTGGCTGGGTCACCAGACACCTCACACACCTGGCTGGGTCACCAGACCCCTCACACGCCTGGCTGGGTCAGCAGACCCTTCTTATGCCTGGCTGGGTCAGCAGACCCCTCACATGCAGGTCCACAAGCTAGGTAATTGAGAAAGATCCTGGGAGCTGTTGGCAGATGACATAAGCTCAGTCCACAGCTTCCTCAGCAGCAGCAGCTTACAACAGCCTCCAGCAGCATCAGTGGCCTCACCGTGGCTCTCTTGAGAGCATCCCGGGGGTGGGCAGCCCTGAGGATGAGAGCCGCTTATCCTTTATACTTAAATCCGATAACCCAGGACACCTGAGCACACACACACAATTACGTTAGACGATAACCAAGGAACACCTGGGCACGCGTGCATATTTATACCAAATGCTCGGCAAGATTCCAAACCCCTCGAGGGATCCTGACCATTTATCTTTACTTTCCCTATATACATGTACTCTTCTTTGATTTTTCTTTTGCATGTGACAGTCTTAAAGTAATCTGTTCATGTACTGATAGTTCATTTATTTTTATTGATGTAAAATATTTCACCATATGCATATATAATATTTTATTTATCCTACACCTGTTGATGGCCCTTTGGGTTCTTTCATATTTTCACTATTATAAGCAATGCTGATTTAGACGTTCTTTTCTCATGTCTCCCAAAGCACATGTGCAACCATTTAAGTAAGGTATGTTCCTCTTAGGATTGGAATTGGTGAGTCATTGGTGTGTGATTGTTCAATTTTACAAGTTAGCAACAAATTGTTCAAAGTAGTTGTTTGTGCCAATTCATACTAAATTGACCCAATGGTATATACAAGTTAGGACTAAAACAAATTTCCCCACTCATCAGGATTTTCAGCCTTAATTTTTGCCCATCCAGTAGGTAAGACTGGGATCTGTTTGTAGTATTGATCTGCATTTTCTTGATTATTCTGAACACCTTTTCACATATTAATGAGACCATCTTGTTTCCTGATCTGTGAAAAGTCTATTATACGTTTTGCCAATTTTTTACACTAAATTGTCTTTTTAAATTTTTTTCAAATTACATGCTCCTTATATATTTAAATACTTACCTACTGTAAGTAATTAAGGTTGAAAATATCCTATTTCAGTTTGTGGTCCCCTTCCCCACTTCATGGTGTCTTTGATTAACAGAAGTTCTTAGTTTTAACGTGGTTGAATTTATAAATCCTTTCCTTTATGGTTTGTGCTTTTTGGGTCTTTAAAAAATATTCTCCCTTCCCAGGAAAAGATTATAGTATATTTTCTTATAAACGTTTCTTACAGTTTAATCTCTTAGTAATGAATTTTTTTTTTAAAGATGCAAGAGGTAAAGGCCAGGTTCTTTATTTTTTTCTATTGATCACCAATTGTTACAGCACATTAATTCACGAGGCCATCCTTTCTCTGAGGCTCTGCAATGCTGCCTCTGTAATATATCAAGTTTCTATACATATACTGGTGTGTTTCTGGATTAATAGGCTCATTCTGCTCCAATGGTGAATTTGGTCATCTGTGAGCCAACACTTTTAATTGACTGTCGAACGTATTTAATTTTTCCTTACTGTGTTTCTCCATATGCTTCTTGCATGTTTTAATTTTTTTACTTTTGCTAGATACCATTTCTTTTATCACAGTAATATATTTGTAACACCTGAACAGAAGTGATTCCATTTTGTTAAAACGTGTTCTCTCCTGTAACCCAAACCACATTGTCTGGAGCTAATTGCCGGAACACAATGACTCTTGGTCTCACACTGTACACAGATAATTAGAAGAAAATTATTAACCCAGATGGCCATTCTGTACTAGCTTACTAACTGGATCTTATTTGAGAATATCAGGAACGGAGCCCATGGAGAATGAAGTATGACACTGGTCAGCTCCCACCCAGGAAGTTCCTTGACGATTATCTGAAACACTCAAGCGTGTCTGCACGTCCCCACTTGGTCAGCATGAATCAACTTTCCACCACACACCCCTGTAAAACCCTTCGGCAAACCCAGGAGGGGGGGAAATGATCTTCAAGACATAAGTCCACCATCTCCCCAGGCTGCCAGCTTCTTAATTAAAGGCTACCTTTCCTTACACTAACACTTGTCTCAATTACTGGCTATTCAGTGGCAAGCAGACGGACCTTTGAGGTCTTAGTAATATATTTTCTGTTTATTTCTAATAAGTTTAAATGCAATATAATTTTCATATTGATCTTGTTATAGGACAACTTGCTAAATTTTCACATTTGCTAAATAATTGGTCTGTGGATTATTTTGGGTTTTCCATGTAGGAATCGTTTTATACACAAACCGTATTTGTTTTTCTTTGCAATCCTAAAGTTTTTGTTGATGCGTGCTTTTATTTCTTTGTTACATAGACTGTGGCCTTTAGTGCAAAATAAAGTAGAAAGAGCTCTTGTTTGGCAGTTGCTAAGAATTGTAAATCTGTAGTAGTTTATTAGGTAAAGACGTTTACTTCTGTTCCTATTTTGCTTAGGGTCTGTATCATAAATGAGTGTTGAATTAGCCGTTTAACAGGGTTGGCCAGTCGGCCCACTTGCTTAGAGCATGAGGCCGATAACACCAAGGTCTGGGGTCTGGATCCTCACCCTGGCCAGCTGCCACGAAAAAATCAAAACATATTTAATAAGATGTCCTTGGAGACTTTGAATTTTTCCCTAAAAATATCAAATTTGTAGCATCTTATAAATAATGACATAGGTGTGAGACATTGTGAGTTCATTCCAGTCCTTATGAAGACAAAAAAAAAAAAAATTAGCCTGATAGAGAATAAATGCTTTTGAAAATATAGAAAAGCAATTTAGCAATAAATCTTTATAAAACATTGTGCCTTTCATACTTTATCAGTATATATTATTGATGACAATACTGAATTATGAAAGATTATTTCCACATGATAGTTCATAATATTGAAATTGATTGGCTGTTAGTAGTAGGATTAAGAAACACCATGCATGAAAAATTACGTCATACCTTGAGTGCCATGGATAAATATCGGTCAGTAGAATGACAAAATTTTTAAAAAGGGAGTACATTACGTAAATTATATAAATTTCCTGAAATGTACTGTTAACGTGATGTTTCTACAAATGACATAGCTTTTCCAGGAGTCACTTTTTCATGAGATTAGAGCTCCGATATGTTGTTCCAGAGTCCTGCTCCATGCTAGACACTGCAGACTAGGACAGTGTCCCTGCACTTAAACCAGGTGGCTCTCTGTGAGGAGCTGTGGAAGAAGGCTTGAATGTGGGAGAATGGCTTGAAGTTCAAAACAGGGACCAGGTGCAGCCTCAGGTTGAGCCTGCTAGATGTTTTCTGCTTTAGCTTGGGGCCAGGAGTCTGTATTTATCCTCTAGCATTCCCAGTTCTGCTGCAGTATGCTTTGTTGGCTGCTGTGACACTCACAGAATCATCTCCGTGTGTGGAAGCCCCAAGGTGACTTTCAGAAAAGAACACACACAGATTCCGATCAGATGGTCGAGCCTCCCTTCCCAGCATGCTTTCTGTTTCACAGTGATGTATTAACTCGGAAGATGAAGGGCATCGGCACCTTTAGGTCTTCAGGGTGAGAATATGATCTCCAAACAGGTTTTCAGTCATCACACTCTGCAATACTCTAATTAAATGGTCAGCATGTCTCCCATCAGGACAGCCATTCAAGTCATCTATTTACTGGATATTTTAGTATGTCAGAGTCTGGTTCAACTCAAAAATAGCCAAGTCTTCTCCAGAAAGACATGAGAACTTTGAAGGATGATATATTCGTGCAATATATCTCTATGCTAATTAGCGATGGGAATTCTCTGTTCATTTATAACTGTAAATTATTTATTTCCAAGAATGGAGTTCACGTTCTTTCCCATTCATGTCATCTTGCTCTGAGGAGTGCAAGTTTAGTATTGAGACAGGGGTAACGCACCCAGTTTTCTCATGCCTTTTTGTATCCTGCAAAATGTGGCCACAGTGTGTGTGGATAAAGGTGCATGTGAACGTTCTCTTGGGAAAAAGAAACGCCCATTTATTCCGTGCAAAAAGAGGCTGAAATGTAGAGTTTGTGATTCTCTTCCCTTTGTCAATGCAAGGCTCTTGATTTATAATAAAATAATGAATTTGAGAAAAGAAGACGTGTTCAAATGTCATTCTCCTACGGACTTCATGAGGTTTGAATTTAAAAACCTTCAAAAGAAGACGGGTGCTGCCAGGTCTTCAGACTTCTCCCTTAGATTATATGGTTTAAAAGGAAAATCTCCACTGCCAGTGAGAATGGGCTCTTATTTCTCCTCACGTCTCATTTCCAAGGCTTTTCTTTATGAAAAACTTCGGTTTCTTAAATTCGTATTCTGTAAATACTACCCAGAAAATAACTGCAGTGCTATAGACTGAATGCGTCCCCTCAAAATTTGTATGTTGGAATTCTAATCCCCGAGGTGATGGTGTTAGGAGGTGTGTCCTTTGGGAGGTGAAGAGGTCATGAGGGTGCAGCCTCATGAATGGGATTAGTGTCCTTATAAAATAGGCCCCGGAGAGCTCCCTCACTTCTTCTACCATGTGAGGACACAATGAGAAGGCGTCATCTATGAACCTGACAAAGTAAGTTCTCTCCAGACACAGGATCTGCTGGTGACGTGATCTTGAGCTAGCAGCCTCCAGAACTGTGAAAAATAAATGTCTGTCGTTGAAAGCCACCCAATCTACGGCATTCTGTTACAGCACTCGGCTAACTTAGCCCAAGACGCCATGGATGGAAAGCCTATTTCTATTCATCATGGTACAAAAGTTTTCTAGAGTCAATTATCAGTCTGGGGTTAAAATGCATGTTCATAATTTCCCCTAAACACATTCCTAAGGAAAAACAGAAAAAAGACAGAAAACATCACAGGTTTATGTCCTAAGAGTTTTAAAACCAACACAATCCTATTCCCTTTAATTTGCAATGCCCGCTCCCTTCCTTGACCGTGATCCCAAGTTTGGGGGCTCTTTGGATTTGTACAATATCCTATTAAACAAAGGCTTAATTTATTAGGCTTTTCGCTAGGCACAGAGGTTTTTCTAATCCTTATAGTTTAATAAGAAGGGGTGATAGAAATGAACATGAGAAGTGACTCTCAGGTCTCAGACACACACACACAGAGAGAGAGAGAGAGAGAGAGAGTTTTCTCTTTTCCTCTTTTTTTTTTTTTTTTTTTTTTTGCAGGGGGTAGAGAGGAAACACAGATACAAATTTTGTGTGTAACTGTGGATTCCTTAACCTAAATGTTTTTAATATGAGCATTGTTCCCTCTTATTTTAACTTCTTGGCCTTTGCCTTCTTAGTCAATTCTTAGAGGTTTGAGATTTCTTTTATCCGAAGAGTTGATTATTTATTTTCAAAAAATTTATATTATAAAATATGAAGAGTAAAAGGTATCATTTTATCTGATAAATCTTCCTCTTTTTTAGTATATAATTTTTTATGATTAGGAACATTTATTTATTTTTACTGAAATGTAATGGATGTACATATCTGTGGGGTACAGTGTTGAATAGTAATATCTATATAATAATCCTGATTTGAGCTTCCTCTTTTTAAAAAAGAAAAAAAATTAATCTAACCTTCAAGCATTCAAGAATTCTGGAGCAGAGATCAGAATACTTTCTCTGTAAAGGGCTGCATAGCAAATTTTTTTTGGCTTTGCGGGCCATATGTTTTCTGTTCTGACTACTCTGCTCTACCTTTGTAGCAAGGAATCAGCCACAGACAACACTAAACCAGTGAATGTGGCCATGTTCCCATAAAACTTGATGTATAGACACTGAAATTAGAATTTTACATGAAAAAGAAGGAGTGGTTAGAAAGCCACAGTTGCTGGCCCTTGGTCCAAATCACTCCCAGACTCTTACTGAAAAGGTGCCCTTAAAACCTGCCTCCAGCAACTTTAGTTTTGCAGGGCTCTGAACAAATCCAAGGGACACATCTCCTATGTTGTCTTGTGTATTTAGATTGTTAGGATATCTTTGTTTTTGTGTGGGAGGGGAGCATGGGGGTTATTTATATTAAGATGCAAAAGCAGGTCTGGGAAAGATCAATCCCAAATGAAATAATATGAGTAAGCCCATGATATTGAGTTGGAATCTCTAAACTGGTATTTAAGATCACCAAAGGGACAGCTTGATGGTTCATTAGGGTGATGAGCTTTTTCCTAAAACTAAGAAATTGTTTAGGTTTGTTCAATGAGATGCTCCTTCTGACTTTTTAATTTTTATTATCTAACATATATGTCTTCTCAAGAATACATTGCTCTTGCATATTTTTCTGGAAAATAATTTAACAGTCTTTGTCTAAAAGTTACTGAATTTCACCAGACCCAAAATCATAGAGTTCCCCAGGTAACGTTTACTCTGCTACCCCCAGAATTCTGCCTTTTCTCCCAGAACTCCCATGGAACGCTCTTCAAATATCACCAACAACCGCCAAATGACTCACTTCAGTGATCTCAGTTCTCTACACACATGACAGACACAGGTTCATAATAAAGAGACGAGGTTATAGATATTGTCACTCTAAGTCTTGATTGGAAGCGCTGGTACAACTTTTTTCAAATAATTACCTCTGATCATCAAATTCATTGTTTAAAGATTGTACATAAGCCTCATTCATCTCCTTAACAAGCATGTATTGATTACCCATTGTTTATGCTAGAACTTGTGCCTTGGCCCTACAGAAACAAATAGTTCTTCTGCTCTCTAGCATGTAAATAATTAATATTGCAAATGCTCTCTTCATTTATTTGGGCTTTATTAAAAGATGTATGGTAAGCTACTAAGTCTGGTGTTACATTATACTAAAATTTTAAAAGTTATTAACAATTCATATCTGCCATGTTCAGAAGCCCCAGTGAACACTTTGATTTATGTCATGATTATGAAAATCTCCAAATTATATGTTCAACATTGCTTCAGCAAAATGCATTTTAAAGTTATATTTTAACATACATATTCAAATTGTCAAATATGTTAACTGCACACACTTTCAATTAACCTATCACTTAAAGTGTGAATATAATATGAAATAATGAAAGCTGATTATTTTAGTATTCATTTTTCAATGTAACTATCACTCCAGAATTTAGAACCAGGTAGCAGACAATTAAATACCAAGACATCATCACTACCACATCTATTTAAACTTGAAAATTAACTCACAGAAGATAGCTTCAAACGATGATTGCATCATCTGTAAATGAAAGTAATCCAACTTTATAAATATTGATGAACTTGCCTCATTAGAAATCACCCCTACTGTTCAATTTTACCGTGTTCCATTTGCATCTCCAAAATTGAAATTCTTCTCTGGAACTCGGGGAAGTTCTATTATTAAACTGCCCCAAAACAGGTCACATGCAGTAAGATAAGAAAGACCAGACTAGAGAACAGAATTCTCCTATATGCATTTAGCTTGGTCTGTCTCTCAAGTATGCCTGAAAAGTCTGTCTTTTGACAGAGCCTGCAGATGTAGCCTGAGACAATTATTTCCTGCGAGCACACATTCAGCAATTAAAATGAACTTTTGGCTATATTAAAATAGCAATCTACTTATCACATGTATCAGAACAGCTCCCAGGAAAGTTTATGTCGAGGGATGATTTGGCCACAAGTTCCAGGAGTTTGAAGTGTGTGGACCTTAACCAACATGGCACCTAACTCCAAGCAAATAAGAGGCTGTTTTCACAGGCAGTAAAGCTATGTAAAGAAAGTAACTTTCCTCTCCCTTGATTCTAAAAACGCATTTCTCGGGGCTGTAAAAGGTCTTGTGTGGTTGGTTTGTGTTGCGGGGAGGTTAAGCTTTTCGTTTCTTGCACATGGGGTGTGTAGTGGATTGAATTGTGTCCCCCTAAAACTCACTGAAGCTTGAATTGTGTTCCCAAGTTTTATGTATTAGAAAGTTAGCCCTCATTGTGACTGTTAAGAGGGTGGGAAATCCTATTATGGTAATTGAAAGGTGGAGCCTTGAAGAGGTGATTGGATTGCAGGACCATGTGGTAGTGAATGGATTAAAAATGGTGGTCAGGTGTGTGGTTTTGAGGACTTTAAAAGAAGAGGAGAGTCTGTCTTTCTTGCTCTCTCTGCTTCTACCATCTTGCAATGCGAGACCCCTGGGTCTCTGTTGCCACCATCAGATGGACTTTGGACTGCTCAGCCTCAGAAACTGTAAGCAATAAATTTCATTTTCTTTATAAATCACCCTGTTCTGCATATTCTGTTATAAGCAACACAAGAGGACTAATACAAGGTGGAACATTTAATGGAGACTCTACTTTATGGATTTATTACAAAGCTAGAGAGGAATCACTCAAGCGTTGCTGAATGTTTTTTCGGCTCTAGAGTTGAGAAGGTATCTCTGGCTAGTGACTTCAGCTCTGTAGATATTAGACAATGACCAAATATTTCCATTTTTCTAGGGAGAGTTACTCGAGGGAGAGGTAAGTATAACTAAAGAATTTTTTTTTTAATCTGATAAAAGGGCTCGGGCATCTTTAATGCTATTCTTTGGTAGACCTCCCATAGGTGTCAATTTACGTACACAGACATGTCATGAATTTACATAGCCCTAAAAAAAAAAAAAAGTAGCTTCAGACTTAGGCCACTTCTCTTGACCTTTAAAGCTATTACAGATTTTGGATGAACTTGAGCAAGAATTAAACATTATCATCTAACTTGGAAGAATCCAGCCGAGTGGACATACGCAGGTCAGCTGCTGCCAATTTGGGGGCCTGCTCCCACCCAGCCATCCAACCCAGATTTGCACTGGAAAGAAGCAGCTCTCTGAGAAACTGCAAAGCATTTTATGCATTAAAATAGGTAACAGAAGACATTCAAACTAGTTTGAGCTAATGCTTAATACTGGGAGAAAGAAGGTCACAACTGACACCCGTAGTAACAAGCAAGAGTCTTGGGTCCACAAATGTCCAGGCCTGAGCAGATACCTCTTGATTGTGTAAGCCTCTCTAATGATTTTAGACATACATGTGGGTGGATTTGGGGGATGGGACATTGACAAGACTGGGCCTCTTGATGACTCAGATGTGGTGCTCAGCTGTACTTTGGGATATCAATGTGGAGGACAGCAGACACTAGTGGTGCCAAACCATATCCATGCCATCCCCAAGGCCTCCCCAATGAGCTTTCTCGAACCCCAGGAAGGAGCTGGCTGGAAGCCCTGGGCAGTGACTTTGCCAGTGAACCTCAACCCGTGAGGGTTGGAGTTGGTGCAATATATCACAGCTCCATGGCCCCTCCACCGGACAACTTTGAGGCATGTTCTACAGTCCCTTGGGGGATTGGATCCCTGTTCTCTGCAAGGGTACCCACTTAGGAACATACCCTTTATTGGGTTTTCTTCTTTCCCTGTCTCACCTCTCCATTTGCTCCTTGGGAAGAATTGCCTCCCAAATAATTGATGTGCACCCTAAACCTTGCCTCAGAGCAAGGGCATGCTGCATTTGGGGGGTTAAAATGATAACATTGTGTGCCTGTAATGGAGAATCAGGACCTTCTGTAGTTAGTGAACCAGGTGGTGGCACCCAGTAAGTGCTAATACTACCATTCAGTACTTTTCAAATTAACACCCAGCTGACAAATGCATTTGATTAATTGAGACCCAGGTTGCTATCCATTAAACAGGGAATTCTACACCATTAAGTAGAATATTTCCTCTTTGACCTTGAATTTTGTGTGTGGGTGGACATTTTGACTCAAGCCTCTGCAGCACTGTTAACACACACACTGCTTTGCTCCACAGAGCAGCAGCTGTGCTATGTAGCTTCAGGTGCCACGTATCTGTTGGTGAAGTCTTGGGCTGCAAATTTCTGGTTGAAATGTTAGCTATTTCATGTTCCAACTCTATGGACCAAGCAAAGGAGATCAATTTTTTATCTGGGTTTCAAAGATACTATCTGGATACTAGTCTCTAAAAGTTGACAGTGCTTATGTACTTCACCATGGAAACACTCCAAATCCACCTTGAGTCTCCTTTTCTGGGTGCACATAGCTCTTGCCAGACTTGGAGGAAATGTTCACAGCGGCTCTTAGCCTCTGTGAGTCAACTGGCCACTCGTTGTTCTAACCCTGAACTGTGAGGGGCTACACAGCCAAAGTTAAGGATTCCCCTTGGGGCTTAAGCTGAAGTTAAAGTTTAAAAATATGACACAAGTCGACAGCAACAATTATGGTCAAAAATGGGAGGGTTATATATTGAGAGAATAAGGGAAAATCCACCTCCCAGACTCATTTCTGCAGGTCCTAGCAGGAAACTATTCTAAATATGACATGACCCCGGAAGTAGATTGGAAAAAACATTTTAGTGAGTGTAGGTATTTAGACAACATGGTTCATGTAGCAGTCAGGGCCTGTCAGGAAACAGATGTCACACTCAAATTGGGCTGCTGTGATACAAATTCAGGCTACAATCTGAATTTTAACATCAAACTGAACTTCTTCATTTATTTGTTTAGATATATGTATTTATTTATTACTGACAGCTAAAAATTGTATATATAATTATGGTATACAAGGTAAGGCTTTGATACACATATACTGTACTAGTCTGTTTTTGTGTTGCTATAACAGAATACCTGGGACTGGGTAATTTATAAAGAAAAGAGATTTATTTGGCTCGTGATTCTGGGACAGCTGCATCTGGCATGGGCCTCAGGCTGCTTCTACTCATGGCGGAAAGTGCAGGCAGCCAGCGGGTACAAGCAGGTCACATGGTGAGAGGAAGCAAGAGAGAGAGAGAGAAGGTGCCAGGGTCCTTTAAACCACCAGCTCTCTTAGGAATTAATAGAGTGAAAACTCACTAACTCCTCTCCACTCAGGAAGGGCATTGATCTATTCATGAGAGATCTGCCCCCCGTGATCCAAACAGCTGCCAACACAGCTGCAGTGGGAATCGGATTTCACCATGAGCTTTGGGGGGACAACAAACATATGCAAACTGTATCATATACATTGTAGAATGGTTAAATCAAGCTAATTAATATATCCATTAGCTTACATACTTATCACTTTTTTGAAGTAAGAACACTACTTCAAGAAAATCTACTCTGTTAAGCAGTTTTCACTTGATCTTAGCCAAAAGGCCGAGAAGCGATGTTAAGCAGTTTTCAAGAATACATTGTTAGTAACATTGCTGTACAACAGATCTCTTGAACTGATTCCTCCCTTGTAAGTGAAATTTCCTATCTTTTGACCAACATCTCTTCAACACAGCCTCATTTCTAGCCCCCCACCCCCCCGGTAACCACTATTGTACTCGCTGCTTCTATGAGATTGCACACAAAGTGAGATCGTGCGGTGTTTGCTGTCTGTGTCTGGCTCATTTCACTAGCATAGGTTCATCAATGTTATTGCAAATGATGAAATTTCCTTCTTTTTTAGGGCTGAATAGGATTCTGTTGTGTGTATGTACCACATTGTCCTTTTTTCTTTTTCTTTGGGTCTATCCTTGTTTTAAAATTTTATTTTTTTATGTTATTAAATTTATTTTTTCTTAATTGATACATAATAATTGTATGTATTATCCCATATAATGTGGTATTTGGATACATGTATATACAGTGTGCAGTGATCAAATCAAGGTGATGAGCAAATTCATCACCTCAAACGTTTGTCATTTCTTTTTGTTGGAACATTCAAAATCCTCTCTTACCACATTTTCTTTATCAGGTCATCCACTGACTGAGGATATTGTGAATAATGCTGCAGTAAACATGGGAGTGCAGGTATCACTCTGACATGCTTATATCACATCCTTTGAATGTATACCCAGTAGTGGGATTGCTGGTTCCGTTTTAGATTAATGGTTCTATTCTTAATTTATTTGAGGAACTTTCATGCTCTTCCACAACGGCTGTACTATTTTACATTCCCATCAGCAGTGCACAAAGGTTTCCTTTTCTCTTCTCCATATCCTTGCCAATACTTATGTCTTTTCCTTTTATTTAAAACAAAAGGGTCTATCTTATGTTTGAATTGCTTCTTTGCTTGTCGTCGTAAGTTGCAAAGCCCATTGCATACAGGAGGCAGTCAATGGATAGTTCTCGAATGAATGAATGCATTGTGTGTGTGGGTGTGTGTTATTCCACTTGGTAGCATTCCACTAATCCCTGATTAATCTGTTGTACACATGTCTATTTTTTTTTAACTTTGTCTTAGTGTTGTAACACAAAAGAACTTACCCCATTTTCCTAACAGCAATAATCACAACAACAAAACACAAAATATAATGAATATGTGCTTTTGTGCTTTATTTATTTCGGGAGGGTTATTTAGGAGGCTTTGCCACATAGAGATCTACTAGGGTACTTGACAAAGTTCATGGAAAGATTCGTGTTATTTTTCAGTTCTATTTTTCCATGAACTTTTTGAAGTATTTTTGTATATATAAAATACCTAACTTGAAAACTGATGGATTTATTTTGACAGCACTAATATTGCCTTATCGCCATGGTTAACTCCTGCTTTAACTTACAGAAATGCAGTACACAAGAACTCATGGTATCCCATACGATGCTCCCTTTGAAACAGAATTTTTAGTGAATAAAATAAACTTGGTAAATGATGACCACAAAGGTTCATGAGTAATAATGATTTAAAAATGGATACCCAGTGCTTTTATGGAAAGAACTTTGATGATGATAGACTGAAAATGTGGATGCTTAAGCTCAAGAATTTTTATATCGTCATATTGTTGTCATTACTATGGTGGCTGGTATATGACAATGCTTAATTTATTTGTAATTTCCCTTTAGTTTTCATCAAGCATTTCCCATATTTCAACTTCTGGAAACCTTATATGAATGTTTCGATTTCTACAGCTGGTTGAAAGTAATACAAATACCTTTCTAGTAAATTTTAATGAGAACTCTGATAATACTGTATGTTGCTGTTGGTATTTGAAACTGGCTAAAACAATATTCAGGGTCCTCTGGTAAACACATGAGTATGTGGATACAGCATATCTGACTTGAAATTCCTCTAAGTGATTTTAATGACCCAGTGCAGTTAATTAAAAAGACATTCTTACCTAGGAGCAGTCCCATGACATAGAATCCAGGACTTAGTGATAAACTTTAGTGAAGATCATTATCTTTCAACTCTATCTATTAAAAAAAAAGGACTTAAAATTGATCTTATCAATTATTTATCATTCTGTGGACACTGGGAGATTGCTTAATTCCCTAGCTCTGTAATATGATTGCAAAAATTGTTTGTTTCTTCTGGTGATTCTTTTTCCATCCAAATGCCTCCTTATAACAATCAATTTTATATAAAAAATGGTGACTTAAGTGATTTTTAAAATGAAGTATCGCATCTCCTTTACTACCTTTTATGATCGAGAATCCTCAGTTAATAACTTTACTGTCAAGACATCCGTCTTAATCTGTAAACTGAAATCCATTTATTCTCACTCTATGAAGATTAAAAAGAGTTGGTCAGGGTTCGCTTCATAATAACCCTTCACTGACTTGGTGACAATTACTGAGTCAGCCTTCACAGTAAATGTCTCCAACCTTCTCTGCCTTTCCTTATTCCTTCTCTTACTATTACCCATATATGTTATTCTGAATATAGCAATAGTATAAAAGCAGGTGGTGAACTGGCTGTAAACATCTCCTGCTAGGGCCTCTGGGTTTCTTCTTTTCCCTTCTCTGGAAATGGCATCTTAGAAAGGTTGGTCCCCAGGGGCCACCCCCAAATTACATGAGCACTTGCTCCTTTGGTGGCAGCTGACAGAGCCACAGGAACACAACCAATCCAGGATGGACCATTGGACCACCATCAGATTCTTTTGGGAAAATGAAATTTAGGATGGAGATCCAGAGGCTGGGATTTGGGAAGCTGAGCTGTGTGTTTGCCTACTTTCTAGGAAGTGCCCAACCTCAGCTGAGGTCTCTGGAGTTTTCCTTCTTCTTGCACCTCCTGTTCTGTTTTGGTTTTGTCCAACTCTTTCAGTCATTCAGTGAGAAATCTTCCAATAATTTCCTACCGATCTTCGGTTAGCAGAAATTGATGTCTTCTTCTTGAAGCCAAAAGTATCTGAATGCATGTTTTAACAACCTACCTCTCAATGAAAAAACAAAACTAAACACAAAAACAAAAGACTCACCCAGGGTTCTCGTGAAGGGATCAGGAGACCACACAACACATCTCACTTTACACATCTCTCTGTCATTCTAGGTTAAGAGATGGCACTATTGACATCACTTTATATTGTATAGACATCAAAGTTGGTACAGCTCACAGTTTATTTAAATTACTCATGTGCACATTTCTCTCCCATTTCCTATGAGGTCTCTGAGGGAATGAATGGGGGTTTATAAACTTTTGTTTTGCAGCACCCTCCACTGGGACAGGGCTGTAGTAGTTTCCCAAAATACATTTATTGAATGAAAACTTTAATAGGTAAATACCAATTGGCCCCTTGTTAGATCCATCCAGGGAATCCTGTCCTTTACAAAGAAAAGAGAATTCCAGACTGAAACTTCATAGCCAAAAAAAGGAATAACTTAGTGTGTAAAGCATGGAAAATATTTAGATTAGGGGTATTGAAGCAGGAAGTTAGATAAAGATAAAAGCAGGAGGAGGAAACCTGGTTATTTGCAAGTGGGGAGACTGGACATAGGCATGCATGCGCACAAAAGCAGTCACAGGAGACAAATACAATTCCAGACAGGGAGCTCCAACCCCATGTTGGGCACCATTAGGATGGACCAATGAGCTCCCCCACCAGCTAGGGCACCAATCAACAGAGACTAACTTAGGGCTCAACCAATGACCAAACCACCCAAATCCAGCTAAGAGGTCTTAAATCCCCAGGAATGTACCCATCAGGGCTCTTGAGACACTTTCTCTCACTCGAGGTGCTCCCTCCTCTCCAGAGTGTACTCTCGCCTTGCTGAATAAAACTGCTGTTTGCTTTTCACCTCTGGCTAGTCTTGTCCAATTCTTTGTTCAAGATACCAAAAACCTGGATTTAGCCAGTGGAACCTGCAATTTCCTCAGTTTCCCTTAACAGTATAACAGATACTGAGAGCCTACCATGAGAAGTGATCTAAGTTAGATGCATTTTGTACGTTATCACTGCAGTAACAAGAAAAAAAATACAAACAAAAACATACAATCAATCTGGCACATTTGTAGGGAGGAAGGCGGAGAAAAAGTTTGGTTAAGAATAATCACAGAAGAGAGGAGATGGTGTGGTCTTTTTACATCCGTCTTCATATTTCCCACGCCTCATCCTGCTGTCTTATTTTTTGAGCATTGATCACAATCTAACATGGCGTACTTTTTACTTGTTCACCAGGTTTATTTTTGGCCCCTCCACATTTTGCATGTAGTTTCAGGATGCCCGAGATGTGATGTGTTTTGCTCACTCCTGTTCTCAGAACCAGAACAGTAGCTAGTTCATAGTGGGACATGGTGCCGGATGTCCAATGTTGGATGTAAAGCGAGGCAACCAAGTATTAATGCTATTGTGGGAGCTTTGTCTACTCACAGGCTTTTGCAGGGAAGGAGTGAGATTTGCGTCATGGATAAAGTCACTCAACTGGGGGAACCAGCTCCTCAGTGTCTGTAATTTCTCTTGAGCCTTCAGCAGCTTCAGCAAAACTACCTTATTCTCCCCAAGGATATAAAAGGGATTGGCCAGCTGCGGAGAAGAGAAAAACTCCTTCAGTACCTTTGTCCTTTTCACCCAGTCCCCTCAGAAAAAACATTCTGGACCATTCCAAAGATATAGAATAACAATTTGAGTCTCCCTAGCCCTCTGAACATTTCCCCATCTTCTCTGGGTTATTGGGTTTTCCTTTCATGAGGAGATTTGTTCTCAGGGAGGTTGACATAGAGCCTTTCTTTTGTCTTCAAGGAAGTGATAACCTTGAAATAGAAAAGATCTCCATGAGGTAACACTTGCATACATAAGTTATTAAGTCGTGATTGGACCAGTCACCACCAACAAAAAGACAATGAAAGCGTTCATGGCTTTGACTATAAGCAGGAAGTAAAGAGAGAAAGACCAGTTTCAGCTGTGAGGTCAGACAGACCTTAGTTCAAATCCTGGATGGGCCATGTTGGGTGACATGGAGCACATTTCATCAGACCTCCTTAAATCTCAGTCCTCTCATTTATAAAATACACATTTAATGAGCATCTACGTATAGAATGTTGTAGATATATGAAAGGGTATGCCTAGGTGTTGCCGGATGTCTTTCAAAGGAAACTGTAGCACATCCTGGTTGTTACTTTGATTTCTACATGTTTACAACTGACTCAATGTTTAGAAACACTGTGCAGGGCAAATGAACACAATCAGGGGCTGTAAACATTTCCTGAGCACCAGCTGGTGACCTCTGTATTGAAAAACATTTTTATATTGTGATCACTGTTTTCATGGCAGACCACTATGATTATCAATATACTTATGACTGTTTTGCCTTCCTTTTGGGTGCGAGTTACTGTCTTTGGTGGTACAGAAACTATAAAAGAAATATAATACGTACCATCAGAGGAACTTTAGAAGATAAGTTAATAGGCACAAATATGTACAATCAAATACTCTACAAGATATACATATTTTAAAAATTAATATAATGGAAGGGGATTTCTTTTTCATTTTAAACGGCCATGGTATGTGTTTTCTCAAGAGTACCTCCTTCGTGGCGGTCCCATTTGAAATGGACTTCGGATTAAATTAGGTAACGCCTTTTGAGAGCTTGATGTGTGTTAGTTATTTATCAATGTCATTATCACCATCACTATTTTACATGTGATCAGACGGCTAACGTATTTTGGTACCTCAAGTCTTAAAACCTGCTTTAAATATTTCACATATCCTCAAGGTTAACGAGCTTGACACCAAATATGCTAATGAAAAGTTGGCAGGCATTTGAACAAATACACAAATATATCATGTCCAAGGAAGTTTGTTGCAATAAGAAAATAAACAGAAGATTCTAAATATTCATCCACAGCAATTGCTAGGTGACTTCTATAAAATTCAGTGCTGTTATTAAAAAGAGTAAGTTAATAATAGTGACCAATTGTATAGCATTTGTTACGTAACATTCTTCTACTGTCTTACATGTTTTGGTGCACATAATTCTTATACTTAAGAAGTATCTTTCTCATATTTAAAAGTATCTTTTAAAGTCATGATATTTTCTGCTTCACTTATTTTACACAAGAGAAAACAGACCTAGGGAAGTTAAGCAATTCACCCAAAGCCTCCAATATGGGGTCAATTATTCCCCCAAAGTTCCATGTATTAGAAGTTTAATCCCCCTTGCGACAGTGTTGAGAGGGTGGGAAATCCTATTATGGTAACTGAAAGGTAGGGCCTTTGAGAGGTGATTGGATCCTGAGGACCCCACCCTCGTGTATGGGCTGATCCATACATGGAGTAGTAAAGAGATGTTTTCATGGGTGATAATGGATGTGGCCCTGATGACTCTATGAGGAGAGAAAGGAGCAAGCCAGCTCGCTCTCACTCAAGCCACTACCATGTGACACCCTGTGTTGTTGTGAAGAGTCACCACCAAGGCCCTCACCAGATGTGTTCCCTGGACCTTGGACTTCCCAGCCTCTGAAACTGTAAAAACCAA
This sequence comes from Cynocephalus volans, assembly GCF_027409185.1. NCBI lineage: Eukaryota > Metazoa > Chordata > Mammalia > Dermoptera > Cynocephalidae > Cynocephalus > Cynocephalus volans. The sequence continues at coordinate 6,586,058 of NC_084478.1, forward strand.
ATTTCATTTCTTTATACATTACCCAGTTTCAGGTATTTGATTACAAGCAACAGAAACAGACTAATATAGTCTCATAGGTGGGAAGTGGAGGAATTAGGATCTGAACTCACATAGTCAGGATTCAGGGTTAAAGCCCCTAAACACTATCATAAACTGCTTTTCTAGAGCTTTTTATAATGGTATGTTACCAGACTCCTCAAATAATAGTAAAATTTGCAAGACGAAGGATATTCATAATGCAATTTGACTTATTTAAATAAGATAGTAATACCTAATGCATTTTATCTGCATATTCTGTGCATGGAAGGATACCTAAAAAATTCTTCACTGTAGGTCCTGGGTTCCATATCTCTGACCTTCACTTTTGATGTTTATTTCCTTTTGTCCTCTTTGTGAAAATAATTTTTTTTTTTGGCATGGTTCTTCAGTTCTCAACTGTTATCATTTTTTTTCTGAGTCTACTTGTTTGCTTATTTATTTAGGAACTCATTATTTTTACACCCAGGCAGCCTATGTTGTTTTCTAATTATAACTGCTTGAAAATTCTTAAAACTCTTGTGAAACTCTTCTTCTGTTTTTCCCATTATATTGACTTGCATCGGAACTGTTGGCTCTAGATATGAGGCTCAATCTTATTTCTGTGGATCACACGGTGTCCTTCAATGAAATGCGCTTTCCATCTGCATGCTCACAGTAGGTGATGTCTCAGCCCCTCTTTGTGGCAGCCTGTTGGTAACTCAGGTGGTCAATGACCAGGAAAGCTTTCCTTTTCCTCATGGTCTGGTTCAGAGCAGGGTGAATGCTGTGGCCACTTCCCCTTCTCATGTCCTGGGAGATGTCTTCTGCGGTTCTGTGGACATGAAAAGGCCCAGGATCTATTTCGATTCACATAGACTAGGTCAACTGGCTTGAGTGGCGACTCAGGGCTCTCATACAGAAAGGAAAGTGTGCAGGAAGCCCTACTAGAGAAGAGAATCAGATGCTTTTGCTCCAGGTTTTAAGGATGTGTTTTCATTCTTTTATATCACTGGTTACTGGCTTTTGCCTGGCAGAATGGATAATAAACCCTAGTGTTCCCCAGTCTCTCCCCTGGAAACTTCAGGACAATTCAAGATCTAGGACACATTCTTCATACTTTTCCAACACACTCTATGGGCATGATGTTACTAAAGAGGAAGAGATGGGAAAGTACATGGTGATGCTGCCTTCCTTCCATAACCCTAGACACCACGTTACATTGTCTCAACAATATCCCATCAAATAAATGCATCATGATTTGTTTGGTGGTTCCACTATTTCTAGGTATGTCATATGCTGATCATTTTTACCACACAATATCCTCATCCAACAGCTTTCATTACATTTTGGATTTTCTCAGCATGAGTTTATACAAATATAAATTTGAATCAAAGGGTATAGAATTTTGTGCATTTCGGTACATACTTCCAAATTGATTTCTCAAAGGGTTGTACTAATTTGCAAAATTGCCCGCAGTATTCAATGCCTGTAGCTGTTAATCTCACCCATTATAGCATGTGATTCTTTGTAAGCCTCAACAAAAAAATAAAAAATAATATAAAAAATATACAGCTGGTGCCTTTTTTCTCTTTTACTTTATAAAATCTTTGTTGCTTATGAGGTTTGAAGGATCTTTATAATAAAAATAAAAAAACTTTAATTGGGGATAATGCACAAGCAATCCTCTCAAACCAAAGATTTACCTTTTGACCTCTTTCTTGTGACTCGAGATTTTTAAAGACCTCATTTCCCATGGAATTCTCCAGGTTTTGTTTTCCACTGGATATTTCTAGAGTCCTTAGGGTAGTGTTATTTCTCCAACAACACTGGGCATTTGATTTGTCCAGGAAAATGATTGATTCTCTGGTATATTTCAGAAGTGTAAAATTGCTTCATCTTGATGCCTGATTTTCAAAACGTGGCCCAATTTCAATTTTTAGAACAATTTCATAATGAAATAGAAGAGAGATGTTTTTCTCCAGGAGGTTTTCACCCACAGCTGAGGTTACACCTGAATGTGATTAAATACAACCTTAAGAAATTGAATGAGACTTTGACACTGCAGTCGAGCACTCTAATCATATTTATGATCACCGTGATGTTGAAAAGGAAAACCTACTCAGGTGACCCATGATCAGAGTCATGGTCATAAAAATATGTTCCCTTTGAAAACTTTTAACCACCTTCGCTTTTTTTTAACCTAAATTCCAGTTACAGTTTATTTTATGTAGGCAACTAAATTTTAATAGTGAGAGAGAATTTGATGCTAATTCGGGCCTCATGTAAATCCTTTTCTGAGATCCCCCAGTGGCATGTACAAGCACCCCTGCCCCATAAAAAGCTGTATATGTGAGACTCTTCTGTCAGAGACTCAAACTTCTGGATAATCATTTCCTTTTCTGTGTATTTCCTCTCTCTATATATTAGTTTTCCTGAAATAGTTTATGCCGTGCATTTTTTTTTTTGCCAGTAGGAAAGCTTATTGTAACTTGTACCATTGTCTCCAAATAGTCATTTGTAATTTAATCAGCAAAGCAGGCATCCCTCTGTTTTATGATGTACGGCTTTTGCTTTGCTGCTCCAATAAATGTTAGAGCTCTTTGCGCTACTCCTATAGGATTTGTCTTATCCTGGAGCACAAATATTCGTGAACTTTGCCTGTCTTGTTTTCCTACACTATTAGCCTCACCCGAACCTAACTAGAGGAAGTAGCTTTTACATGCAGAGCCCCAGGAAGTTTCTTACCAGCAATTCTCCAAACCGCAATAATAGCCTTAATCTTAAATTAAGCTGAATAGACTATTATAGGACTACTTCCAACATTAGTAGAATAATTAGTGAATCTAAATTTGCATCCTTACATTTTCAGACACACAGTCACTGTATTATTTGCCTTTTCATACTCTAAGGGAAAGGGTATAAATATTAAACATAAACATTCCACCCAATGTGTTATTTGCATCCTTACTGGACAGAATTGCAGAAATCCCAAGTGGCAAATTTAATATATACCTGGGTTGAGCATAGCAGCTCCTCTTTTAGCTTTTCAGAGATTATGGTAGGAGTGAGCCTGTCAGCCCTGCTGTTTGCAGAATGGACAGGACCATCCAGAGAGGCTTAAATTCCAAGCTTTGGTTTCAGCTGATCTCCCATTTACAGCAGGGCTTCCCAACCTTGACACAACAGGCATTGGGGTCTGAAGAGTTCTGTGTGTTGGCTGTCCTGTGCATTGTCATCTGCTGATGAGTACCCCCAGAGTTTCTTCCCACCGGGTGCTATTTGCACCTGAAGCACCTGCCACTGTGACAAACCAAGATGTCTTCAGACATTGCCAGATATCCTCAGGTGGGGGCAACGTTGCCCCTGCTTGAGAACCACTGCTTAGTCCACGCTTCTTCACAAGTCTCATTAGCTGGCCGCGGGGACCTTACAGAGGACCTTTCTTCAAATACTTGTATTTAATCATTTTTTTTCCCTTGAACTCTCTATAACTACACTATCCAATATGGTAGCATTTAGCCAATATGAGGCTATTTAAATGAATTAAAATGAAATACTATTAAAAACCCAGTTCCCTAGTTACATGTGGCTTTTGGGTACTGTATAATACAGAATATTTCCACAATCAGAGCCATCTCTATTGGGTAGTGCTGACCTGGAGCAAGCATTCTCAGAGGGGGATATATCACTGACCCCCCACCCCCAACAAGGGAGAAAGAAAGAGTTCTTTTTTTGGGAGGTAGAATCTCACTCTATTTATAAATCACAGATATGCACACAGTTTATTTTACTGAAGTGTAAAATGTACATACGGCAGATAGTGGTATTAAAATTACCTGTAAGAGTGGTGAAGTTAGAAAACATGCAGTCTAAAAAGCTTCCTTGGAGGGGATTTAGGAAGAAATGTCGATTTACAAAAAAAAAAAAAAAAAAAAATGGTATTTTTTTCTCTTTTGAAATATGATTTGGAATTTAAAGTGCTAGATTTGGAAATACAGATAGCAGATTTAAGATCCCTTAACTCTGTGATGAAACCTCTATTCTTATTTGCTCTTGTACTTATGGATTTCAAGTAACTTAAACTAACTGAACATATGGATTTTCAGTTAAAAATGGCTTAAAAAGCGAGTGAAATTCCGCAGAATAAATTTTATGAGTTATTGGAAACTCCCTGAACTAATTGCATGATTTTGAAACAAACATTCCATGTATTTTATATAATAATATTAATATAGTATTTTAATATTTGTACTTAAATAGGAAGGAAAGGAAATTATAAATAATGTTTTGATGAATGAATTCATTCATAAACGGACATGAAAATCAACTCCACTGTACATTGATAAATTAAAATAAAAAATAAATAAATAAAAATAATAATTCATTCATTCGTTTAAATGCTTTTTCACCGGAGTGGTGAGTTACCATAATGGACATGTGTGTGTAATTGTTTACTGCTGGACGTCTGAAGTAATTTTGGGATTTGGGGAGATTGTTAGTTATGAGTCTTAAGGGGAGGGAGAGCTCTGCTCTTTGTCAACAAAGCGACAGGTTAGATTCCAGCTGTCCTTGACCTGGTCAGTCACAGACCCATGACCTTGTATTAGTCACATGGATTTTCCCAATACTTTACATCTGAAGAAGTTGACACAAAGTATATCAGTGGCAGTGTAGAATTTTGGTCAGCTACATAATATCCTTGAGTAAATCTTGCTCTGTTTAGTAGCTAATATTGATACCTATATTTGCATCCAAAATTTTTGTCTGATAAAAGTATTTTCCATGAGTTTTAGGGATGGTTTCATGCAGACTCCGGACAGACTACCTTGCACTAGCAAGCCCACTTTCACCTGAGATAAACTCATGAAGGGCAGAAGAGGTGAAAACCTACAAAAAAAGAAGCAAATTGTCCTTAAGCCAAGGAAACATTTGAGGAATAATTTCTCAAAGAGAAATGTCTAAATCTATTTTTTTACAATCAACTTTATCAAAGCTGGCTTAATGTTTTTCAAATTGATCATACAGTTGGACATTCCCATCAGAGATTCAAGAGAGTTCCAGTTTCTCCGCATCTTCATCATCACTTGGTATTTTCGGTTTTTATACTTTAGCTGTTCTAATGATCATGTGGTATTATGTCCTTGTGAGTTTTACCCTTAATACCAGCAAAGCTGAACATTTCTCAGGATGCTTATTTGCCATTTGTATATACTGTGTGGTGACATATCTGTCCACATACATTGACTATTTTAAGTGGCCTTTTTTTGTAAAGTTGTAAGAGAGTTTCATCCATTTTAAATTAAGATTTTGTTATCTTAATGTCCTCACAGTCTAGTCCTCTCCTACCTCCCCCCCATTTTTATAATGGTTTCTTTAAAAAAGCAGAAGATTTGAAGTTCAGTTTTTTAACTTTGTTTTGTAGTTTGTGCTTTTTGTATCATATCTAAGAACTCATTACCTAACTGAGGTCACAGAGTTTTTCTCCTTTTGATTTTAGCTTTGGGATTTTGTTCAATCTATGATACATTTAGAGTCAATTTTCATATATGTTGTTAACTTAAAGCATAGATTTGTTACTTTCTTTTTATACCAATGAATACATTTTAAAAATTACCCACATATATACCATTGCTGACACTCATTATTCTTTTATTTAATTCCATATATTCATCTAATACCTTTTTTTCTAATGCCTGAAGAAATCCCTTTTATGTTCCTTATAGAAGAGTTCTATCGGTCATAAATTTCTTCTGGTTTTATTTGTCTAAAAATCTTATATTTATACTCATTTCTTAACATATTTTTTTCCCCTGGATAAAGAATTTTAAGTTAATTTTTTTCTTTTATTGTTTTCAATATGCTAGCCCACTTTTTCTAGCTTGTATGGTTTCTGACTAGATATATGTAGTAATTATGTTTATTCCTTTATATGTAATGTGCCTTTTAAGATGTTTTTGCCTTATTACTAGTTTTAATCAATTTGCTAATGATTTACTTTGCTGTGATTTTCTTTTATTTTTATTCTAGTTGGAATTTGTTGACCTCGTTCAATCTATAATTCCACAATTTTTATTAAATTTAGGAAAATTTCAACCATTGTTTTCCAAATATTTTTCTGTCCCCTTTCCCATTTTTACTTCTGGGATTACAATTAAATGATTATTAGGCCACATGATATTGTTCCACAGTTAATTATTCCTTTCTTTAGTGCTTTCATCTCTGTGACTTACTTTAATAATTTCAATTACTGTGTCTTCAAATTCAGAAATCTTTTCTTCTGCATCTTGCAATTTACTGTTAATCCTATGCAATGAATTTTTACTTTATTTTATTTTTTGTCTTGAGAATTTATATTCAGTTTTTAAAAATCTTCTAGTTTTATCCTTATTATATGCATGTTTTTCTTTAAATCTTTGACCATATTGAGCATATTTATAACTGTTTAAACTTCTTTTCTGCAAATTCCATCTCTTCTTTAATTTCTTTTTTAAATTAATTTATTTTTTATAGGAACACGACTGATTGTACATATACGTGGGTACAATATTGAATGTCAATACCTGTGTGAAATACGTGATGTTCAAATCACGTAACCTAATTCTATTGACTTATTTTTATCGTGGAAAATATACCATATTGTTCTGATTTTTGGCATGTCTAGAAAAATTTAAATTGGGTGCTGTACATAATGCATGTTGCTTATTTTAGAGTCTGAATTTTATTTTCCTTTAGGAGTTCACAATTTCCCCTGGGGTAAATTTAAGTTACTTGTAGAACAGATGGATGATTTTGAGGGTTGTTTTTAAGCTTTGTCAGGGCATTGCTAGGGTAGCCATAACTCTAGGTATAGCTTAGACTTAATACTAAGACATGGCCCTACTGCAGTCTCTGACGATGCTCTAATTGTTGTTTCTCAACTCTGGGTGATTGGAGTCTTCATATCTCCCACTCTGTGTAGGTTCTGGGCATTGTTCTGCTTACAGATCCCTGGAGATTTTTGCCCAGACTCACACAATTTTACAAAATGCATATTTGTCCTTGTTTTAAAAAACTCTTAAAGGGATCTCTATGCAGATTTTTAAAGTTGATTCTTTTTTTTAATAGGAAGCTCCACACTTTCTGAACTCTGTCTTGCAACTGTTTGCCATCTCGGCCTTTCTGAACTTTGATCTCTGTCTTCTCAACGCAGTAGATTGCCTTCTCCTAATTTTGCAGCCTGGGTGTTCCTCCAGGTACAAAGTTAGGGTAATTGACAGGCATATCTTACACTAATAAGAGATCACATTTCTGTCTTGATCATTGTCAATATCTGAAAGTAATTGTTTTGCATATTTTGACCAGTTTTATGATTGCTTGCTGTTTATTCCTTTTTGGTCTGAGAGCTAAACCCCACAAATCCTCACATATATTCTGATATAAAGGTATAGTCATCGTCAGGATTGATGTGTCTGACTGCCATTTCCTTTTTTCCTATCCTATCTAAGGTAGCCACGAAAATTAATCTCAAACTCTTTTCTCTCTTCATTTTCATCTTACAAAATTTTACACTTAGAAATACCTATCTTATTGGTTTGATTGTTTATTAGATGTCTTCCTCTTAGGGCAATTTACTTTGCACATATTAGGTGTTCTAAAAATATGGTAATTATCTACTTGGAATAACTCTCACTAATTTGTGGAATGGTCATTGGACCAATTAAATTTGTAAACCTAATCTTACATATATGTATGTATGTATATATGTATCCAATCACCTCTTTAAGGCTTTTTCTTGGAGATAAATTTGACAAAAGGTTAATTCCATATTATTTATTTAAAAATAACAAAATAAAAAAATAAAGTTCACCAGATGAGTTTTATGTCTCAGAAAACATTTAAAACCTTTATCAGATGATATTATAGTCATTGTAATACTCCCCCAGGTAGCCAACTGGCTTTATTCAACAAATGCTCTATGTGTTTATTTGTGTGTGCGTAGTACTATACTGGTGCTTAGTGGAAGTGGATATTAAAATATCAATATCCACAGGCATCGAATATTACAGGTAAAAAAATCCATGGAGATTGGCTTGTTTTTTTTTTTTTTTTTTTTTTGGTCAAATATAGGAGTGATAGTTGATTTTGAGTTAGGTAGAGAGAGACATCAGAAAGACAGAGTGAGTCCAGATCATCAATGTCTTTTATTGTCTTCCAAAGAAATGTGAGTTATTTTAAAGGCCAAGAATCTCCTAGCATTTATTGCTAAGTAAGAAAAGACTAAGAAGAGAGAAATTTCTTTTGGAACTAAATTAGGGAAAAGACTGCTGAGAGGAAAACAAATTAGGAGGTATGAATTGTAGCCTGCATGACAAGTAAAAATGGCTTGGTTTTAGCTGGTATTGGTAGGATGGTAATTATTGGAGGAAAATCGGAAAAACAGAATGAGAAAGAAAAAGAAATGCACTTGGGGACCCTATCAGATATAAGGGACTCTAGATACCGGGGACTTTTCAGATATAGGAAGGAACTTTCTGTTTCCTAGAATTTGGAAATAAATGATGTCATTAAAAGAAGTAGAAAAGTCACATCCAGTGGCACTTTTGAGGAAAAGAGTTTAGTATTGGGCACACTACGATGAAAATAATAGCAAGACATTTAACTGTAATTTTCCAGAATACAGGTGGGTATAAACTTCTGATTCACAAGGGAGTTGGGTTCGGGCTAGAATCATAGATTTGACAGTGATCTTGCAGAGTTTCCAGAGATTGCTTTTACAAATTCTTCCTCCTCCATTACATCGGAAACCAATCCTCAGCGGTATAGAAGAGACAAGACACAGATGTTCATGGCATGATGCCCATAAAAGTGAATTAAAATGTACATGTCTAAAACTGTAGGTTCACTGAGCTATGTAGCACATTTTCTGGCTTTATAATCGGGGTGTTATCATTCATTGGAATAGAGCAACCTTCACCTTTTCTTGACACCCATTAGCATGCTACGTTGCCCAGCATGACACCTTATAGCAATGGTTGGACACTTTTTCTTCTGCCCATGACCCTCGGCATCTGCTCTTATTCTTATTCAGTACCACAGTCCAAGCTCATAAAGTAGGGGTTATCCAGAGGGGACAGACAGAGTGGATTGTTCATCAAGATTCGATCCCAAACATAACTGAAGTATATCCTTAAATGACTTTAAAAACCTACGCGAAGCTCAGGACCATAAAACACATTTACTTTCAATGCAGTTCAAAACAAGAAAGCCCATAGAAAATGAAAGATCACTGCAGTTATTTTTCAAATCCTAAGACCTTAGATTATCCTATAAATTTTGGATTCAAGAAAATGCTGGGAAACAGGTAACAAAAATAAGTCTCAGGTCTAGAATTGTCTTTTGAAATGCTGTGCTAAGAAAATATTATGGAGGTAATTGTTACTTCTTTTGCATGGGCATGCTGCTGTATTAGATATATTCCTTTTTTAAAATGCATGGAGGTTTTTCTGAAATAAGTATGGCACCTCAGAAAAGTGATGTATCTAAAACTTGCAGTTTTACAATTAGGGTGCAGGATGGTGCCAACTAAGTGTCTTTCTGGCAAATTAGGCTGAGGGTATGGGGTAGCTTGCCTCCTGCTTTAGCACACAGGAGGTGACAGGTTGCTCTTCTAGGGAAAGTGGCAGGAAAACCCTGCGACCATAGACCAGAAGTGTTGGATATAAGAATAAACAAGAGAGAATAGGAACAAAGGTCCAGACACCATTGATTAGGAAATTTTAAGGACGTATACCCAAAACTTACACGTTAGTTCCAATGGCTAACCCTTCAGGGAATTCCCTTGGGTACTGGTAGCACCAACCGTGTATGAACTCCTTTCACAAAACTGAGACCACAGCTTCCCACATACCTTAGGCTGGCTTTTCAGCAGCATAAAGGCCATCCCCACCAGTAAAGTTTTCTCTTAGCATGTCTTTATGCCAGAGCAGATACAGAGCAGTAAGTTAGTTTCCGTACCTGATGAGTTTTATCAGTGATACTTATCTGCATAGAGGACTAAGAAAATAATTTGAATGATATATTTGTCCGTTTCTGTTGCTTATAACAGAATACCCAAGACTGGGTAGTTTATATAAAGAAACAATATTTATTGCTTACAGTTTGGGAGGCTGGGAAGTCCAAAGTCCAAGGAACACATTGCTGGGTGGCTCTCCACAGAGACGTAGGTATCGCAGGGCGAGAACGGCCAAAGCAACAGAGAGCTCCTCGTGTGCTCTCCTTTTAAAGCCATCATAATCATGCCCACGACCACCATTAAGCCATCAGTGGATTAATCCATTTACTAGGGCATGGTCCTTGCAATCTAATCACCTCTTCAAGGCCCCACCTTTCAATCACCGTAATAGGATTTCCCACCCTCTTAACAGCCACAGTGGGGATTACTTCCAATACACAAAACTTTGGGGACACAAGTCAATCCATAACAAATGAAATAAATCTGTAACTTCGTAGCTGCTGTGACTAATTGGGGTGACTAAACTGAATGTCCAGACAACAGAATTTACTGTATTTTAACATAATTAACTTAGACATTTGATGAAATTTCGGTGGTATGTAAAACAAAGTCCGTGGTTCAACACTGGAATCAGAAAGAAGAACTAAAAATGTGCAGTCTGTGAAAATGTCTTTAAAGGATCGGCAGGACAGACGTGAGACCAACGCTTCTCAGCTAGAGGCACTTTTCCCTCGGGGACCATCTGGCAATGTAGGGATACTTTTGGTTGTCACAACAGGAGAAGCTACTGGCATGTCTTGGGTAGAAGACAGGGACGCTGCTAAACACCCCAAAACGTACAGGACAGCCTCAACAAGGATGATCCAATTGACAAAATATCAATATGCCAAGGTTGAGAAAACCCTGCATTAGATAATTAAGTGGCAGGAAAACTAAACTATAAATGACCTTCCGTTCCCTTCCAGAAGACCAGTACTTTTTACTTCATCTATTTGCAAAAGTGCAGCACACACCAATTTTTTCTAGGAGATCATGGTTTTTAATTATAGTCACACATTAAAGCATAGCTAAGATAGCAAAGGTGAGTTTATGTAAGTATTGTTCATATTTAATCCAGATTCTTCTTATACCCTCTTCTCACCTCTTAGAATAAAATCATTTCTGCAGTCTGTTCATTTTTTGAAAGGTCTTCTTTTCAAAGGGAATCAAGTATTTTTAAGCATTGACAGCTCGAGTAAAAAAATATATATATATATTTCATTGGTTTTTAGTAGTAAGGTAAATATTTGTGGTTTCCGTATGTTGTCCTCTGAACGTAACATAGCTCACAACACCTGCTCCTCAGGGAAAACCTTGGCTCCTTCTCCATCTGTCCAAATGGCAGCCAAGCCCATGTCTTTTTCCTAATCTTTTCCTTCTCCTGAACTCCCTAAGATTTTCCACTTTGTGCAATTGACATGTCTTTTGTGTTTTGTTTTGGTTTTTTATCATTATACAATGTAATTGATTTTCATGGCCCTTTACCGATTCTTGTATCTTGGACTGTTTAACTTGTTACCTATTGCACACCTCCCGAATTGCAGGTGTATCTTCCCCACCTTTCATTCTAACTGTGACTGAGTTTCTGCCGTGTGTGAGTCACGGAGCTTTGAGAAGAGCAATCATGTGTGTTAATCGTTCGCGTCTGCAGTGGGAACTAGCACAACCACAGGCACATAGCAGGCGTCTTAGTCAAGGCACACTTGGCAGAAATAAAGGGATAAAGGGATATTCTTCGAAGTGTTCTTTGACTAAAATGTTACCCTGTGATATTTAGGGATTTGAGGACAGGAAGGTCAACCCAACCTTGTGCAAGGTTGGAAGCTCCAGTGCGTGAGCTCTCAGGAACAGTTGGAGGATGTAGCTGTGTCCTGTGTTGCTATAAGGGGCCCATGAAGTTTTACCATTGTTTCTCTCTTCACTTTTGCTTCGCTTTTCTCTCTTGGTGGTGTTCTCTGTTCTGCGTTCTCAAGTCCACACATGTTGCCTTGATCCTGTATATGTCCTGGGGCTTCTGACCAACCGCCTGTCCCCAGTGTGCTAGTGTGCCTTGTACCATCCTTTCCTGTTGCTTGGCATTCGTAGCAACAAGGAGAAAAAACTAATGTGGGCTGATGGCCTGGAAAAAGAGAGTATTGAAAAGATACTGAGCTTCTTCCATAATCACCAGGAAAACTGGAGAACTGAGCTTGGAATGTGGCTAGAAGTAACAGTAATTCTTGAGAGACAGGTCTAGCAGACATGGCCATGAACAAAATCTCACCATGGTCTCATGAGGACACCAGGAGGCTGGATGACGTAGCAATACTTCTACCCAAGAAGCATGGGGTATGTGGCACGCTGGCTCCGGAAAACTGAATGCATGGTCACCACTTCCACAGATAGCAGTAATTTTCTGTCGTTCCAGATTCTTTGGGTCACTACAGACAAACTCAATCTCTGGATACAACCCAATGCCCTAACTGTATGAGAGGCTGAGAAAACAAACACATGGTCCTTTGTTTTCTGTAGTAAGAGGTGGACTCCACTACCATGAATACAAGCATGGTGGGTGTGACCCAAACACGCAAAAAAGGTTGCAGTGATAATTCAAGGTAATCTTATGCCAAGGTCATCTAATTCCAACCTTAATTCCATCCAGAAATTAATTCCCCTCTGCCATGTAATATTTACAGGCCCTGTGGATTAAGACATGGACATCTTTGAGGGACCATTATTCTGTCTAAAGTAGTGACTTATCTAACCAATGTGGACATAAAATGATATTTTGTTTTAGAGCCCTAGATATGGAGTCATAAGAATGATTTTGCATGCTGACTCCAATAATTATTTGCCATGATGCTGGATAGTGATTAACTATCTTGGTTAATTTCTTTAATTATAAGATGGCAATAGCAATACCTAATCCAAAGTTACTTGCTGAACTGAAATCAGGTAGTTTCTGTAAAAGGCCTGAGAGCTTTTGCGGAGGTTGTACATGATGTCATTGGAACCAGATAAAACCAGATTGTCCCACTTTTTAAGTTAATGTAAGTTACTGAACTTCCCTTTCTTTACTTTCTCATCTGTAAAATGGGCACAACCTCCTAAAAAATTTGTGAAATTTAAATGGGACCTCATGCCTGATATATAGTAAATAACTAACATCAGAACTGAGAATACCTAAGTTTATTTTGACCAGGGTTTCTCAATGTTTGTACTACTGATACTTGATGTTGGGCAAGTTTTGTTTGTTTGTTTGTTTATTGTGGAGGGGCTGTCCTATGCACTGAAGAATGTTGGTAGCATCTCTGGTCTCTTCCCACTAGATATTAGATGCTTCTCCCCCCACCCAGTTATGAAAACCAAAATATCTCCAGATGTTACCACATGTACCCTGGGGCAAAGCTCGCCTCTCCGTTGAGAACCAGTTATCTAGACACATATGTGTCTGATGACTACATGTTCTTTATAACATTTAATTGTAAATGATACATTTAACTCATATGCAACAACACAAGTACTCACATATTTTACATGCTGTCTTTTAAATATATCATGTGTAATATTTGGTGATTGTTTCCTTCTCTCTAGAAAGAGGAAGTGTGACTGATTAAACTTTTTTATTGGCAGCAGATAAATATCTGATTGGTTCAACACCAAAGAGTCCGTGTTTAACAACCCATTTAGTTCAAGATATCCTTTCTTTTTTACTTAACTACATTCATTTTAAGACAATTACCACAACACACTTATCAGTTTAACTTAATCAAATGTGTGTACATTCCCATTTTGTTAGAACACAAATCCAGAATAATGAGTGAATGAGGAAAGCTTATCTTTTTCGCTAAAACCTATTACTTCTGCTATTATAAAGAAGCATCAAGCTGTGTCTATCTAAATGTAAAATGTGCAGGAAAGTTAAAGTGTGCTCCATGTTTTAATTAGAGTTAAGCTTGGGGAGCGGGGGATAATGACCCCAGTTTTCACCTCTGACCTGAAGGAAGATGCAAATTATGTATTTACAGGTGAAATTGAGTCAGCATGGGGAGCTTCTCAGTTAAATCTCATGGAATTGTATGGATTATTGATTAGACTTGCAACAGGAAACATTCCAGGAAATTCACCTTCCAGTAGGCTTGGCACCTGGGGAAATTTTTCCAAAAGTGAGACAGCCATTGACATCATCAAGAAAGTCTTTCCACATGAACAAGAGTCCGGTGGATTAAAGTGCAGAGGTGAGAATGTAGACCCCAGTAAACTTTGTGGCATAACCATCAGAGCTAGAGAAATAGCCAGCTGCCTACCAGGTGTCCAAGAACTGGCATGATTATCTACTCAAAGTTGGATGGGCCAATTAACTATGGAAGAACCAAAAGCTTCCAGATCATTCCAGATTCTCCAGGGCTTCTGCAGAAGTGTGTGTGGTAACTAGGACATGGTCATACAGAGACACAAAATGGACAAAGCTGAGCAGGGCACTTCAGGGATGTCCAGCCTAGAGGATAAGAGGTGAGCCAGCAGGTGGATGAATTGTGGGCCAGACAACTGAGGGACAGGTGATAATTGATGGAGCAAGCCGAGAAGCTTTTCAATTGGCAAAGGGTCTCAACAGCCAGGTCATAATTCAAGAAAATTGCATCAGTCCTGGGAAACGTGATCAGAAGCCTCTGAGAGGAATGCTGTATTAATCAGGAATCTCCAGAAAAATAGAACTAATAGGAGACCTGTGTCTATGTCTGTGTCTACATCTATATCTGTACCTGTACCTGCATCTACATCTACACCTACACCTACACCTATACCTATGTCTAGTCTATATCTATTGTGGTACTTGGCTCATGCAATTACGGGGGCCAAGCAATCCCACCATCTGCCATCTGCAAGCTGGAGGCCCAGGAAAACCATTGGTGTAATTCAGTCCAAGTCCAAAGGCTCGAGAACTGGGATCACCGATGTCCAAGTGCAGGAGAAGATGGAGGCCCCCAAACAGAGAGAGCGAATTTGCCCTTCCTCCAACTTCTGTTGTATTCGGGCCCTCAACAGATTGGATGACGTCCATCTGCACTGGTGAAGGTGTTTGTCCTTACTCAGTCTACTGATTCAAATGCCATTTGCTTCTGGAAACACCCTCAGAGACACCGAGAAATAATGTTTCACCAGCTATCTGGGCATCTCTTAACTCAGTCAAGTTGCCACATAAAATTCATCACAAAGACCGTGTCTTAGGAATAGAGACTCTGGGAGGTTACCAGAAAGGGACACAAGCCCAGGCGAAGAGCAAGGAACAACTGCAAGGGGTCAGTTGGTCTCAGGTGTAAGGAGAAATCCAGTTTTGGGACTTGGGTCACAAGATCAGAGATGAGCCAGTGTCCGGTGTTCAAGAAAACCGTCAGCTTTTTTTGCAGGTGGTGCTCGTCAGACATCTGCGATATGAAGTCGGGACTTGTTCTGCGGTCAGAGTGACACTATGAGCAGTGTGGACTGACTGTGTTTTGATCACAACCCAGAGGCTTAAAAGTGAGCCTGGTAAAAACACCAGCCTGCTGATGGTTCTGTTTTTAGTGAGGCTCCATACCCACAGTTAATGGTTTCATATTTGACATACATATTTCAGGAGGACAAATCATTGCTCTCTTGCTTAATTTTTATGTGTATTTGTTCTCCAAAAACATACATAGCCTCGAGTAAGATTCTATTTCCAGTACCACGTAGGCTTGTGATAAAGCATCTCTCTCCTTAAGAATTATAAAAATAGAGAAATCCAGATCAGTGTGGGGTGTTTTTTTGTCAGTTAAATTATTAGTATTATTTTCATCTCTCAAATAGGAAATTCAGGGACTGTAAATAGGGCAGAGTTATTGAACCACGAAATGCATTCCAAATGAAAATAACCTTTATTATCTTGCCAAAGGAAAGTAAAAATGATCAGTATATGGGCATTTGTCAGGTGTAGTCTGTAAAGGGTCTCCAGACCAGCCTAATAATAATAGTGTAGAAAATTAGAAATGAAGAGGTTAAAATGATAATCAACAGAGGAGAAAAATAGCAAAAAATCCATTAGCATTGAACAAAGGCGGATAACTATATGTTGTCCCAAATACATTTACTTGGGAGGCGAACCCTGCATTTTATGCACTGAAGATTATTTGGTGACCCAACAGCTCCAAGCTTCAAACCCGCAGCTGTGGCCTTTGAAGAGGAAAAAACAACAGCTCTAAATCATCAGCTTTTCCTAGCGGCCAAACAAGCATGGGGTTGCCAGCAGCCAATGGGAAGTGTTGAAAGGAAATGGAGAGACGCAACATTTGCAAACTGTCTTGGTGTGTAAGTCCCTGGATGATGGAGCTAGAGATCTCTGGAAGTTGCTCACTGCTGTAATGTCAGGAATTGCACTGACTGTAGGAGTTTCTTACGGTCGAGGTATTGTTTCCAGAATGGCAATTTTTTGTAAAATCTTGTATGTCAGATCATTAAGGCAACAGTCTTCTTGGCTAAAACCGAGTAAGTTTTATATTGATGCTCAGAAAATCACATTGAATGCAGGAAGCTCAGCAAGAGAAGGCGACCCAGGTAGCTTGCCTCCCTCATGACTTGATACAGACGGGGCCAGGGCTTCCCAATCTTCTTGAGGTCATGGTGCCCTTAGTGTCTTATTAATTTTTTTCATGCTACCTCTAAGCCAAAGGAAAGACCGACCATTTCTGTGTTTTAGATATTGGCCCAAACAACTTAAGAAAAAATTATGTGCTAACACTTTAATAAAACATTTTTGAAAATCATAAACATCAATTGGAAAGGAAAAAAGCATATTATATTTCA
The DNA here is from genome assembly GCF_027409185.1 of Cynocephalus volans. Lineage (NCBI taxonomy): Eukaryota > Metazoa > Chordata > Mammalia > Dermoptera > Cynocephalidae > Cynocephalus > Cynocephalus volans. Next base: position 6,602,907 of record NC_084478.1, read on the forward strand.
TTCTTGAACGAGTATAACGAATGAAATGTGTATGCCAACGTCACGAACCTTGGAGTCAAACTGGACTCACCTACCCTCATTTTCTGTATCCCATTGATTTTTCACATAGTACTTATATTTTTAATCACACCGAGAGCCCAAAATTCAGCTTTGCAAAGATATGGCACCACTGAAAGGGATGTGGCACCACTGAAAGCAATGTAGCATGATTAAATGCTGCCACTCAGAACACCCTCTAGCAAGTCGTTGGCCGGTATTTGATGGAAGTCAAGTATTTCTGTTTCCCTCAAAAATTTACAGTGTCTTCTGATGCTCGGTGGGTCATGTGCTCTCTTTTGATGCAACTACACAACTCTGTTGTTGCAGTATGAAAGCCCTATAAACATACTGAAATGGAGTCTGCAGTCAGCTCCCCAATAACTGGCTTTTAAAGTTTTGTCAAGAACGTTAGTTTTCTTGGGATAAGATGAATTAATGATTTAAATGTAGATAGCCATTTTCCTCTGCCCCTTCTAGACACTGTCAGGCTACAAAAAGGTCATGAAAGGGAAAGATTTGAAAAAAGCAAGAAATATCTAAATTGTAAGCTGCTTTTTTTTCTGTCAAGAATTATACTATTGTTGACTTATGATTTCCTGCACAGGTTTCTGTATATACCATCCATGCCCAGCAAGTTCTGTAATGTGTATTCTGTTGAAGGAATGTTCAATGTGATTATTATTCACATCTTGAAGTCTCTGTTCTCTCCAAACCACCAGAGTTTATTGATTCCTTGTCATTCCTAAATTCTTCATGTTTTGACTATCACAAATTCTGATAAAGCCTCTGATCATGGCTTGGCATACAGGGATTAAATAAATGATCATTCTTTAGAAAAATAAAACAATTTCCCATTTTGGAAAATACCCCATTTCTTTTAATCGACTATCAGAATTATTTTTTTAAATTGCTCAGAATCTTAGGGGCATAGAACTAAAAGGCAACATCAGAGATTGTCAATTCTATAAGAAAGCCAAAAAATGATACACATAAATCCAATGAAAATTTTAGCATTTTGCTTTTATAACTTAACAGAATACCTGAGGAGGCTACTATAACACTCTTTCAACATGGAATATATATGTGTATATATATTTTTTCCTACACATGTATACACACACATACATTTCCTAGACATGTACATATATGTGTATCTTAGACATACATGTAATATATATGTAATGATATAATAATACAGTGATGAGCATAAGGCAGATATAATTAGAAAGGTTTTAAAGTTTTGTCTTCAAATGCCTGTATTTCTATCTTACATTTATTAATGGCAACTGTTAACATTCATATCTATTTCCAGTTCCTTTTACCAAAATATCACATGGCACTCCATAAATACATACAATTATCATGGGTCAATTAAGAAAAAATAAATATTAAAAAAAATTCAGAGAGTAAAGTAGATTAGAGGTTGCCAGAAACTTGGGTTGAGGGGGAGAGAAATAATGAGAAGTTATTGTTTAATTGTACAGAGTTTATGGTTAGGGTGATGAAAATGTTTTGGAAATATATAGCAGGGATGGTCGCAAGGCATTGTGAATGTCATTAACTCCATGCAATTTTATGTTAACATGACAACCCTTATGTTATATGTATTTTACCATAATAAAAAACAAATTAAAAAAAATGAATATCAGCGTACAGCAGTAGTAATACAACCATTTGGAGCTCCATAAAATAGGTGAAGGACGAGCAGGAGGAGAAAAATCTCTGCTGAGAACCAAAGAAAACAGGAACAAAAGAAATGTAAGGGTAAATGAACATTCACCTTGATCCGGTCTGATTCCCTTTGGATCCCTTGCCCTCAACTCATTAAAATGTGTTGATTTCTTCAAAATATGGGTTCACAAGTACCAATGTTCATTGCTATGTTAAAATCTTACCTTGGTCAAATTTCCACCCACAGGGCATGCTGTGGGATCAGATTGGGTATAACAGGTAAGGAGTGAGCACCTTTAGGGCAGCACTGGTTCCGAGAAAGTTTCACCCACAGCAACTTTGGAAGACTGAGCTTGTTTGGGTCCAAGTGCAATTCAGGAAAGAAATGCTTTTTGAATTTATATCATTTTATGGAGATGGAAATGTCTAGCATAGAGAATAGAACTTGACACTAAAACCACCTATCATTATAGTAATTTTGATCAAGAAACCTAAAAAAATGAAGTTTTCCTTGAGTCTACTGCTCTGAGATCCTGTCAATAACAGAACAGGTAGGTATGAATAATAAATCTCAAAAATGGTTTGAGGTTTGAGAGGAAGTTTATCAATGGCAGTCTAGGAGGCAATCATGAATTATTATTTATCGACCAGCTTTCCTAGAAAGTTGCAGGGTGGACAAAAAGAGGAAAGGCACTTTTCCATCATGCAGACAAATGATCAATTTTATATGCACATTCACTCTACAAACTTTCACTGAGTGCGTCCTCTCTGCCTAGCACTGTTCCCAGACAGATGTGAGCTCTGTCTAGTTGGGAAACAGATAAGAAAACAAGCAAATTTAATAGAGCCTGGGGATAACTATGATAAAGATTTGCTCAGGGCTGCTGTGAGAACAGGAAGGAGAGGCACGGAGAGGTAGTCTGGAGACTTTCCAGGGGAGGATCCATGGGTCTGGGGTTTGAAAAAGTATGATTTAGCCAGTAAAGCAGAATTAGAAAAGAATTTCAGAGAATAATCATATGAATAGAACATAAGAGAGAGTTTTGCAGGGAAGGAAAGTGTGTGGGTTTATGAAAATTTCCAAACATAGAGAAAAAAGAGCATATTATAATAAATCCTCATTATTTCATTATTATATAATAAACCCACAAGCATTACTGTTCACAACTCCATCCTTCTCAGTAACCATATGCCCCCTGCCTTATGACTGTAGTTTTTTTTTTTTTTTTCTCCTTTGGCAAAGTATTTGTGTGTCAACTTGACTGGGCATCCTTTTCCACAGGATGCCCAGATTGCTGGTTAAACATATTTTGGGGCATATCTGTGAGGGTGTTTCCAGAGGAGATTATCATTTGAATTGGTGGACTAGTAAAGTACGTTGCCTTCCCTAGCATGGGTGGGCAACATCCCATCTGCTGAGGGCCTGAGTAAAACAAGATTTGCCCTCTCTGCACCTGACTGCTCAAGCTTGAACTTTGGCCTTTTCCTGCCCTTGGTTTCTGATTCTCAGGGCTTTAGACACGGACTGGAATATATTCTAGAGGCTCTGTGGCTCTCAGGGCTTCAAACTATACCATTGGCTTTCCTGGGTCTCCAGATTGCAGATGACAATTATGGGACATCTCAGCCTCCATAATCACATGAGCCAACGTCTTATAATAAATCTCTTTATACACACACACGTGCACACGTACATCCCATTGGCTCTGTTTCTTCAGAGAACTTGAACTAATACATCTACATTATTCATCCTACCTCTACCAATACCTGACCCTCACAGTATAAAAGAAGACTGTTCATACCAGGCATGTGTGCAGATTTTGTAGAGAGACACACTTCTCCGCTGTGTCCCAACATTAGAGTGTCATGAAAAATAATTCACACATTAAATGTATATTTGGAAGTGTGAGCCCACATTCTGTGGAAGCTAAGCTAATAAAACTCTTGTTCATTTTACTTAATTTAATATCAGTAAAACTGTTAATGGAGAAAATTCAGTTCCTGATTACCCTGATGCAAAATTGTAATTAGTTTGATTCAATGCTTAAATAAAGATTTTTCACTGTTATATTACAAATAATTGGGAGTAAAGATGTTGAAATCACTTCCCAGCATTATCTTAACACATCATGTTTTCATTAGAAAAATTTTAAAATGTAGAATTCCTAGTAACTTTCACCAAGCATTGTATAGTGCTCCTTGCTACATATAACACTGCTGTGGAGGCTGGAGATGGATCTGAAATGAGAAAGAAAGTGGTGCAAAGTAATTGTCTTCAAGGAATACTCTGATGGCTGAGGAGAGATTCCAAAATACTTTCCATTAGATAAGGGAATACTCTTTCCAGTTAGATGTGAATTATCCTTTCATAGCTCATTTTCAGTGAAAACTTGTTAATTCTAATTTGCTAGTCCAGGTACTCAACGGTGTTCATAAGAAACCTGGGTGTATATTTAAATCCTTAATCCATTTTTAGTTGATTTTAGTATACGGTGAGAGGTATGGATCTAGTTTCATTCTCCTGCATATGGATATCCAGTTATCCCAGCACCATTTGCTGAAGAGGCAGTCCCTTCCCCAGTGAATAACAGAGGAGAAACACTTCAGGAAATAGGACTGGGCACAGACTTCATGAATACGACCCCAAAAGCACGGGCAACCAAAGGAAAAATAAACAAATGGGATTATATCAAACTAAAAAGCTTCTGCACAGCAAAAGAAACAATTAACAGAGTTAAAAGACAACCAACAGAGTGGGAGAAAATATTTGCAAAATATACATCTGACAAAGGATTAATATCCAGAATATATAAGGAACTCAAACAACTTTACAAGAAGAAAACAAGCAACCCAATTAAAAAATGGGCAAAAGAGCTAAGTAGGCATTTCTCTAAGGAAGTTATACAAATGGCCAACAGACATATGAAAAAATGCTCAACATCACTCAGCATCCGGGAAATGCAAATCAAAACCACATTGAGATACAATCTAACCCCAGTTAGGATGGCTAAAATCCAAAAGACTATGAACGATAAATGCTGGCGAGGTTGCGGAGAAAAAGGACCTCTCATACATTGTTGGTGGGACTGCAAAATGGTGCAGCCTCTATGGAAAATGGTATGGAGGTTCCTTAAACAATTGAAGATAGATCTACCATACGACCCAGCTATCCCACTGTTGGGAATATACCCAGAGGAATGGAAATCATCAAGTCGTAGGTATACCTGTTCCCCAATGTTCATCGCAGCACTCTTTACCATAGCCAAGAGTTGGAACCAGCCCAAATGTCCATCATCAGATGAGTGGATACGGAAAATGTGGTACATCTACACAATGGAATACTACTCAGCTATAAAAACGAATGAAATACTGCCATTTGCAACAACATGGATGGACCTTGAGAGAATTATATTAAGTGAAACAAGTCAGGCACAGAAAGAGAAATACCACATGTTCTCACTTATTGGTGGGAGCTAAAAATTAATATATAAATTCACACACACACACACACAGACACACACACAGACACACACACACACACACACAAACCTGGGGGGGGGAGAAGAAAATATAACAACCACAACTACTTAAAGTTGATACGACAAGCAAACAGAAAGGACAGTGTTGTGGGGGAGGGGGGAGGGAGAAGAGAGGGAGGTTTTGGTGATGGGGAGCAATAATCAGCCACAATGTATATCGACAAAATAAAACTTAAAAAAAAAAAAAAAAGAAACCTGGGGGTCTTACCTAGGGTTCAGCAGAGATTCAGTGGACCTACCGAATTCACATTTAAAGTTTTCAGCAGTTTTTCAGTGCATTCTAAAGTGTACTTTCTAGAACAGTATGAAACTTTAATTTGAATAATTCAACAAAATAACATTCATGAAAATAGATAAATGAAGAATACTGTTAAATGAGAATAGTTCATGTTTGCTTATTTTTCTTGGAAATTCTCAATGCAATCATATACTATGAGAGTTCTCTCATTTACGGAATATATACATGGAATTTTTTAATCACCACTTAATTTGTTCCTTAAGTTCATTTTTTTGCATTGTCTTGTTTTTAAAATTATTTTTATTTGTACATATTTGTGGAGTATAGACTTGATGATCAGTATCTACGTACAGTGTGTGATGATCAAATCAATATTATGAGCACGTTCATTGTTACAAATTGTAATTACTTTTTGTGACCCTTACTCTCCCCTTTTCCCACATCTAGTAACTTTAGGTCTGTCCTCTCTTTCTGAAAGTTCAGTGTTTCTTTCTTTCTTTGTTTCCTAGCTCTCACTTACGAGTGAGAGCATGCAGTGTTTTCCTAACTTCACCTTGATCTTACATAACATATATGTGTATATGGCATAGGGTGGTATGCGCGAGGATTTTAGAAAGTAAAATAAAGTGGGGTTTTTTTTCTTTCATTTTTCAAATAATATTTCAAGCTTCACCACTTTTTAAAAAAAATCTGAACTATTTGGTTTAACTATCTGCATCACAGAATTTACTCTATTAACACAAAATCTTTGTTTGTACCACCTACCGTTTGCTGAATGGATTTTTGCAAAAGTGAGGAAGCCAAATTCATGTAGGGAAAAGAATATGGGTTCAAACAGCCCAGAGGAAATAATATAAAATGTGGAAAAATGTAACATAAACATGAGGTGATTCACTTTTTTAATGATAGGAAACAATTGAAAAATTTTAATGTTCACCTCAGGTGAATGGTTAAATAAACTATAAAACATTTTCTCAATTCAATATCTACCTTATATCCTCTACGAAAAAAATTACCATAAATTAGATAAATACGTGATATATCATTAAGTAATTGCAAAAGTGTGACAAAAATGGGAATCATGTGGAAATATTTTAAAACATACTCTTATGATGTTAGAAAAGCAGATAACAAAATTCTGTATCCTATGATTAAAGAAATTAGAGTACATATATATCAAAATAATAATGGTTGGGAATCTTTCCATATGATTTCCAAGTTCTTCATATACGCTTTTCATATTTTGATGATATTATTTTAAAATATAAAGTGCATTGGAGTGAAATCCATCAATACCTGGTTCAGGCATGATATAGCTGCTTAATGACTTGTCTCCCTTTTGTTTTTCTCAGTTTCCTGCACCTAGAAGGCTGGTCCAGATTTGTGCTTCTCAAATTTTCACTGGTAAAGGAACTCTTGTATAATTTCCAACTTGGGGGGGATGCCTTCATAAAATATATTAAAAGGGAATTATGAAAAAACAATCAAAAAAAGAGTTTAAAAAGGACATTTGAAGTAAAAGCCCCAATTTTTAACTCTATATGCCACTGACATAAAATTGTATTTTAGTAATCAAATTATGATAAACATAATGAAGGAAAAAGTGTAAAACCTGTACACATGGTGCAATGACAGTATGCATACAGATGATTGCTAGTGAATGACTTGTCTTATTATTTGGCACTCAAACCCAAACCCGGAATTATAAAGGAAATAGTGCTTGTTCATGTGGAATGCCAAAAAGCACACCATGAATACCAACCACACCAGCAATGTCAGTAATTAAAGTTATAATGTTCTGAGGGTGCCAACTTCCTTACGCATTGCTGTTGAATTCTCTAACCCAGGTTGGATCGAGGACCGTGCTACTCACAGGGGTTAATGTTCATCTGAACTCTTTTCTTCTATTTGTGGTAGAGAAACCAGTTGCAAAAATATGTTAAAGGACTAGAAGAAGGCTTTATAAAGCAATTTTAGCAAACTTGGGGTATTTTTTAAAGTAGCCCATCAAAAACGAGGCAAATTGTATTGAGCTTTCAAATTCATCTTTCATATTTCATTGGTAGCCAGCTTCAAAAATGTATCCTGTACAGTTTTACTTAAATTTAAATTATTTTTCCACAAAGTGAGTTCTGGATCCATGAATTTCCTATGCATAGTTCTTCTAGTGGAACATGTCATTTTAGATGTTCTGTCACATTTGTAAGGTGTTTGGGGATAATTTTTAGCAAATGCACAACATCAGGAGCGTCCCCTACTTCTTTGATAATTGTTGTCAGACTATGGAGTGTGTCCAACAATTGGTAGAAATTCTATTCTTTCAAGGTTCCAATTTTATTTGTTCTCAGTAATCTTATCTGATACTGAATAACATGCTGAATTCCTTTCTTGCATATTAAGGAAGAAGAATACTACGACCATTAAAACACCAAAGATATGAAACGGTTAACTTTGGTTGTCCAATTCAAGATCAGAAACCTGGTAAGTTTCCCATCTTGCAAAAGCACCACAAATATATTCCATAAATTCAAGCATTCTCAACAAAAATGTCCCCTCAGTTATCGGTCTACCTTGCCATTAAATAGTGGCTATTTAGAAGCATCTTCTATATTATTAGAAAATGAGAATGATCTCAAATTTACAGTGGCTTTTGGGTATTCACAATTTTTATCGCATCACTAAACACTCCGTGTAGTAAAAAGTACGTTTTTTTATAGCAAGGCTCTGTGTGACTGAAGCAGAGATTTGACTTACACTCTGCTATATGCCTCTTCATTTGGTGATGATTTGGAATGTGCTTCTAGCTTTGCAGCTGCTCCATGAGAACCTTTTCACACACAGATCTTCAACACTACGTTGCATTTGTGTATGCTGGTCATGAGCTTGAATGTTGCATCATGTGAAATTGCTATAAAATGTTTAATCTCAACATCCTAAATGCATAGTCTCAATATCCATAACGAACAGTTAGAGGACTGGCCCCGTGGTCTCAGAGTATCTAGATTACTGTCTAGATTAATGCTTCTCAATGCGAGCTTCACCTTTGAATCACTTGGCAGGATATGGGGAGGTTATGGGGAGGGGTGAAGAGATTTTTTAAAGGGTGATGCAACATACTACCCAGAACAATTAAAACTGAACCTCTAAGTTTGGAGCCCTGGCATCAGTAAGGGGTTGTGCTTTGAGGGTTTTAATTTAGGCTGCCTATGTTGCATCCAAGGCAAGATGCAGTATGGGGGCTGCATGATATCATACAGATTTAGGGCTTAGCTGTGGTGATAAGGGAAGTAGGAGACCCAGTTTATTCTATTTGCACTAGCAAATATGAAAGGAGATCAAACATGTAACTAAAAATAAGCCATAAAAATATTATAAAAATAAAAGTGAATGATTATATAATCTTAGTGTAAAGGAGAGTTACAAAACATGATACTAAAGGTGGAAGGCATAAAAGGAAGAGCAGAAAAATGCTATTATATAGTCATTAAAAATAGCTCTTTGTCCAAAATAATTAAAACGTTAAGACAACGAATGTTAAAATACAGGAAATTTTTTCAAACTATGACACGTGTCAATATTCACAATAACAAATGAGCTTTGTATGTCAGCTGCAAGAAAACAAAAGCTTCAATATATGTTATTTATTAAAGAAATATAAATATATGAATTTAAGTCCAACTTTACTGTTAAGCAAAACATACAAAAAGTATATGTATGTGTGTACATATGTATATATACAGAATTCTATATAGAGAATTATTTTTGTAAAATATCAAATACATTCTGTATATTTAGAGAGAGACCATAAAGAATATGCAAATATATTTAATACTCGGAAAATAACATGGTTGTAATCCTGTTATACAAACATTATCATACTGTGGTAAAATCATAAGTGGCAAAATTCTGGTAAATCCCCTTTCTTTATTTATTGCCTGTAATGAGCAAGTATTCATCTTGTCATTTTAGGAAGTATTTTTAAGGCTTTTTGATCATAAATGGGCATGACGCTGCTCTTCTGCCTCACTTTAATGGCTGAGAAATTATTCATGTGCCCACATGACATGATATCAGATGGGCAGCACTGGAATTGAGTGGAAGAACTGCAGTTGGTAACAAAGCTGTGCAGTTGTCCAGGTTTTCTATCAATCATAAATATGGGGACCAGGAGTGCATAAAAAGAAGTAGGGATTTAGCTACCCATGACTCATGGCAAGCCAACAGTGGTCAAGTAAAACGGTCAAGAATACTGGAAGACAGTGTTAAGTCATAGAAATTGCTTCAGGCAAAAGCTCAAAGAATAGAGAGACATGATATCCAAAGGAATGACAAGGTGTAGATTGATTGAAGGTGTGTTGAGTTGAGTGTAGCTGACTAAAGAAAACCTTGCAGAAGCCACAGCATCCAGTGGAATTCTGGTAAAATTCTGGTACTGGTCACAGCATATGCCTCTTCTATTGAAATGTAATGTAGAGCCAATGGAATATTACTTAGCCTTCAAAAGGAAGGGAGTCCTGACACATGATATAACATGGATGAACTTTGAAATCATGCTCGGTGAAAGAGGCCAGACACAAAAAAGAGAAATACCATATGATTCCACTTACAACGAAGTACTTAGAATAGTCAAATTTACAGAGACAGAAAGTAGACTAGTGGTCGCCAGAGGCTATGGGGGAGGAAGCAGAGAGTTACTGTGTTATGGGTACAGATTTTCAGTTTTGCAAGACAAAAGGAGTTCTGGAGATGGATGTTGGTGAGAGTTGCACGATCATGTGAACGTGCTTAATGCCAGCTCACACACCTGCTGAGACAGAAGAGATGAATATATATTTGTTAAAGTCATGCTGGAACATTTTTGGCTCATTTTTGCTCATTTAGGCTAGAAGTTAAAATCTGCTTCCCTGGCTTTACTGATTTACTCCTGCTCTTCCATTGCAAATTATCAAAGGCAAGATGAGAAAAGATGGGCTGAATTAGGCAAATTAATACCTCTTTAAATAATTAGCTTAAAGGGTTTCTACGAGTGGACCAATACACAAGTGGGGCAAGGCTTGAACTTCAGCGTCTTTAGTCCTGACATTATTAGTAATTAGTCGAGTACAAGGACATGAGATTTCAAGACCTTTCTCATGATCTGAGATTCACAGAGATCACAAACATCTCAGTGGAGTGGACCAGAATTCAAATCGCTTTCTACCAGCTAGAATAATGACCAAATCATAAGGTCTCTAGGAAAGGATCAAAGACATATTCAAAACCAAATGCAAGATGACCTGAAACCCAGAAAGGAAATTTTGTAGTCCCCCGAGAAGTGCCTTTCCAGCTCAGAGGCCTCTGGGACAGAGGACCACAGGGTGGGCAGGAGATGCTGTGCAGAGATTGTCCTGGGGCTGCAGAGAGGAGAGGAAGCAGGTCTGGAAGGGAGAAAGCTGGAACACACATATAAGCAGCGCCAAATCCAATTCACCTCAAAAAAGAAGAATCGTGTCTTTGTTTAGAGGCAAAGCAAAGGCACCCAAGGGGTAGACACTTGCAAACATCGCCAACCAAAGTACATTTTAGCACGTCAGCCATCGTTGCTCTGTAAACATTTTTTTTTTTTTTTTTTTTACTTCTAGCTCTTTGTGGAGAATTTCACGTTTACTCTTAGTTGTCTGATAAAAGCTCTGTTTGAACATTTCTGATCTTGTCTCACGTCAACATGTCAGAATCAGAGATATCGACAGACTGGAGTCAGGAATCCAGTCTTCCCAGGTGAACACGGATGGTACAAACATTGCAGACTGGCCCACAAAAAAATAGATTGTGGATCTTTAGTGTAGCTTAAGAAGAAATAACCCCCCTTAAGTATCTCTTATTTAATAAGTGGACAATATAAAGAGACTACACAGATAGCTGAGATGGGATCTCAGATTTCATTCGTAGAGGATGGTGTTGGACAAGTGTCACTCAGTGCAGTGCTGGAGGTGGGCCATTTGGGAACCACACGAGAAAAGTCGCTCAACTTTGTAAAGGCTAGTTTGTCTCATAAGTTGCAAGGAGGGTCATAATGCTTATCTTAAATGGGATTTTATAGTCAGTGAGCTCACAGGAGACAGACATCCAGGAAATTTGTCCTTTTACTGGCTCTCTTATCCCTGGATCAAGTAGGGACTTCCTCAACTCTCAGTTTCTTCCCTTCGTCTCCTTCAAAAATGATGCAGGGAGGATTTGACAATGAACATGAGGAGTGAACCGAAGCTCTGGCCTCGTGGTCACTGTCCCTTCTCCTAGTAGCTTGGCAAGTGTAAGCATTGAAATTGATGGGAAAGAGATTACTCTGGAGACATGAGAGCCTGGGGTGGAAAATCCCCATCTAGATCTCTAGTTTCAAGGCCACCTGCCCCACACATGTGACAGGGGCAACTTTGGCACTAGATCCTGTAACGGTAAGGGCCATGGAAGTCCCAATCTCAGCCCTTGCTTAGGAGGATACTGATATAAGGAAAGGTGTGATGGTGGCCTCTGGTAGTAATGGGAATACAAACCCTGCCCCTTACCTCCTACACAATTATGGCTGCGGCACCATTCTGCTTCCCTACAGATAGAAGCAAATTAGCTTGTTCCAAAATAGTACATCCTGTGGGAAAACAACTTGAAGGTCGATAATATGTGTTGATATTGACTTAAGGAATAGTCAAGCTGCTAAAAGGGTCGATGCTAGTTTTCTTCCCTTGACATATGTATCAATAATTTAGGATATGGAGAAAATAGGATGCCTTCTGGAATTGATATTAGTTGTAAGATGGCATATATCAATAGGAAAAGTGAAATAAAGCCAGGAGACCTTAAATGTTAGGTTGAGATTAAAATAATGCTAGATATGTCTTAGAATAAGCAAACAACTCAAGGTGGGAGTGTAAATAAATAACCTGTACGTTGTTTTGCTTTTTATTATGGCTTATGGTGATGGTTACAGTTTGTATTTGTCCCTTTCTGCTGCCTATAACAGAAATATCTGAAACTGGATAATTTGTAAGGAAATAATATTTATTGCTTATGGTTTCAGAGGCTGGGAAGTCCAAAGTCCAGGGAACACATCTGGTGAGGGTCTTCTTTTGTGGGGACTCCAGTGATGCGGGGTCTCACATGGTGAAATGGCAGAAGCAAGAGCCATCAGAACCATGCCCACAACCATCATTAAACCATTAGATGGACCAATCACTATGGCATGGTCCTTACCATCTAATCACCTCAACAAGGCCCCCACCTTTCAATTATAATAGAATGTCACAATCTCAACAGTGACAGTGGGGATTAAGCTTCAATGAATGTGGGGGACATTCAACCCACAGCACAGAGAATATGATGTAATTTTCTAAAAAAATGTTACCAGATCTCCTCTATGCAAATGAAGATTGCCTTTTAAAGTATCAACTTGTAAGGTCACATAATTATTCTAATGAGGTTAACATTACTTAAAATATTTTTTAAAATGCCTCCTTCAGAGCCTAAGTCATTTTCTTTAAATATTCTTATTAACAACAGATTTTTCCACAGAGTTTAGAATGTTTGGGATAATGCAAAAAAAAAAAAAAAAAATCTTTACTTAGGGGAACTGTGTGCTTATATAAACAATGTGGAAGGTTGACAAAACCATTTGGACTAAAAATGAAAGAGGAGTAGATGACCCAAAATATGACTGATGTCTTCTAAATGGATATGTGTGTTCTGAAGCTACAGTGGGGGGATGTCAAGAAAGGATTCACGCTCAGGTGTGTCATTGCTTGTGCTATGATCTATCCAGGTGACTCTACCTTTGCTTGAATATGAAGCAATTCTACAGGTCAACATGCTCTGGGCTGTGTCAGTCATTTAGCCAGCACTCTGTGCAATGATGGCTCCATCGTCTGTACTGGTCACAGGCGTGCAGGAAGGAGCTGAGTCATGCCGGGGTTCGTGAGATTATCACACACGGAAAGCAATGGGAAATGTGTTGCACCAAAGTGAATGTGGCCAGGGATGTCTGAAGGTCCTTCCATTTTCTCTGGTGCTCTCCTCCACACTTGATGCAAAGAAGAGGAAAATGAGAGACTTTGGTCTCAAAGCTGAGTCAGAAAGATGGATGAAGACTTGGTTAAGTGTTCCTGCCCCAGTGACACTCTTACATCTCAACTCTGGTTTTCTATGCTTTGCACAAAGAAAGAATCTATGGGGATGGGAAAGGGAGGCATAAAAGCAGCTGTAGATTGAGAATAAGCCCAGGGGAGAACATTTTTGAAGCATCTGCTCTCTTCTTTACTCAAGAAACATAACCTTTAGGAGCCTTTGGTGGTTTGGGTGCTGCAAAGCAAGTTTTCTCCCAATCACTGAGTTTCTGTGTCATTTCTCCTAGAGGTACCGACATTGGCTCCATTGAGAACTTTTTGGGTCAAGTCCAGATTTAGAGAGATCCTACGTTGATTTTTTTTCACAGAGAGTAAAAATCAAGAAGAAAGACGAACATGTGTTGAGAGCACTGAGCAAGTTGTTCTTTGCTTTCATCAGGGACTTTTCCTAAGGGGCTCACTCACTAAGGAAGACAGCTGACACAGGAGAAATCTAAAACAAATACTGAGTCGCTGGAATAAAGTACAGGTTCTTAAGGTGGAAAGAAATTTGAAAGGCAGGACTGATACTTAATACAGAACACTTACTATTTTGTGGGTGTATTTTATATCACTTTAAAAAATTGTATGTGCGTTTTCTAGTTTAAAAATAGAAAGGCCAGGGCAAAACATCAGAAATGAAATTCACGATGACACTGAGAGAAGGCCATTGGGTGTGAGATGGAGTCGAGACGTGGGAAGGCTCAGCCTCACTCATTTGCCTGGAATTGGTGCTGTATGTTGGCCTTGGTTTTTATTTTATACAGCTTTTCACTACCCAACGTCTGCACTGGGCTTCCTCACAGTGCGGGGATCTAGAGTTTCTTTGCCAGAGGAAGCTGTGTCATCTCTTGAGGCTTGATCTCTGGACCTCACCCTGCAGCCTGTCTGCCACATCCTACAGTCGAAGCACATCACAAGGTTATCCCAGGTTCAAGTGGGTGGATGCAGATTCCACGTCTGTATGGCAGACGCTAAGAAGTGCCATTTGTCCAGTGTCGTTACGGAAGCAATCTGCACCATTCCTTTCTGAATCGACTCCAGAAGAGAATGTGACCAGCCTCTTGATTTCTGAAATCCATGTCTCTAACCCTTAAGTGATGCCTTTTGTGATACATTTCTACCACATGGAAAACTAAATCTAGGAAGAGGAAAACATAAAGGAAGATCTAGAGTAAATATTTAGTCCTGACCTATAGATGGATAGATATAATTCATTTATTTACTTATTTTTATAAACCTGACAGGTCTTGGTATCCTGCAAATTTGTTCATTTAATTGTTCAGTGATTTTTATTTACTTAGTTGACATATTTCAATACGTAATACACACATATGATACAAAAGCCAAAAGTACACAGGACACACACACATAGTGAAAGCTAAGCCTCCTTTCTGTATGTTTCCCTTTGCCACCCAGTTTCATCCTCAGAAACAACCACATTGCTGTATTTATGGAAAATTTACATCTGCATGGTTTTATTGTATTCAAATCGAATGAGACTCAATGGGAAGTTCCCCCATAGAGTTGCGGAAGGGGTGGTTTATATTTGGTGACTACACACTTTGAAGTCAGGAACTGACTGCCGCCTCCAAGATTAAAAACGGAAGTGGCAAGGGGAGAAGGAAAAAACTTGGAGATGTATCGAGATATGAATCCAGGAAGCCCCACTGCCATCCAGGCTCCTGAGAGACAGATAGATAGACAGACATATGGACAGATAGACACCCAGGTAGATAGATAGACCTATAGACAGACAGACAGAGAGATGACAGATAAATAGATGGATGATAGATTGGTAATAGAGATAGGCAGACACACATATCTATATCTGTATTTATATGTCTCTACCTGTATCCATCCATCCATTTATGATCTACCCATTTGTCTACCTACTGGTTTTGTTTCTCTGGACAACCTTGACTGATACAGTCAATGTGAAGAGATGGACTGAGATCACTGCACGCTCACGGGTTAAACTTACTTCCAACAACAGCTTTCTTTGACCATTTCTTGATGACTCACATGCAGGGATTCTATCTGGATAAATTCACAGCGTTTCATTTTTTATTTCCAATCACTCTGCTCTTTGTTAAATGTTCTCCATCTTCACCACAATAGATTTCTTTTTGGCTCCTGGTCTGTTTGTTTTCTTCCTTAATCTTCATTAGTACTTCTATGTTCTTTTAATTATTTCGTCAGACCTGTCAAACTTTCTATTTTCTGAGATTTAAACTTTCAGTTAAGGCAATACAGGCTCAGAAATATAACATTCCTACAAGAATCAATATTTACCTGTCACTTTAATACATCAATTAAGAAGCATTGTTTCCTGTGAACACACTTTGGCTGCATAAAATCATTTGAAAATCATGTCCAATCCAGTAAAACAAATTAATTATGTAATTAATATCTGAATGTGTTTGTATATCTATCAGTCCACCACTTGTCTCTCAACCATTTAGCCATGCATGAATGCTAATGGGCTTGCCTTACTGACGATACCTGATTATTGTGTTATTCTACATTTTCATGTGTACTTTTGGATTATAAACCCAATTGCTAACTTAGATTGCTGTTTAGAAAAGCAACATAGATCTATTAGTTCATCAAAGGTCATTCAATAAATTTAATAGAGGTTTAATACCAGAAAAAAAATCTCTTTACACAAATTAGCTCCTGCGTCTTACAATTTGAAAGCACCATCTGATTATTTATAACAGAAAAACAAACAAAACAAACTTTCAATATCTACAAACATCTTACGTTATTTTTATGCAATATTTTAGAACTAAGAAAATCTTTATCTTTTTGATACCCAGTTAGTTCTTTATCTTTTTCTAAGTATTAAATGGAAGAATTAGATTCCTAGGAGAGAAAGAACGCTTATAAAAAGATATGTGAATATTTAATAATAAAAGTAGAAAATATATTACAAAATAAAATCAGAAATTTTATTGTCTCCGAGAGTGTCTTCTTTATTTTTCTTGGTTCTCTGTGCTACTTAAATTTTCTCTAATGTCTTTGCAATGCTATTGCTCTGCAGATACCTAAATTATGTCAGATCTACAGATGATATGAGGATGTAGCCATAGCAACGGACAGCGCAGATAATGGTTCTGATTTTATATAGATTCGTGAGCCCTTAAAAGTAGACCTTTTCCATTTTAAGGAAAAAAGAAACATCTCTACATTTAAGAATTAGTAAATGAATATTTTAAGAATATTTTACATGCTACAATCATGTAAAAAATGACCATTTGAAATAAAGGTGAGAATACACATGATGCAGTGAAGGAAACACAGATTCTGCTTTGAAAGGCCAGAGATGCAAATTCTATGTTGCAAGAAAAAATTCCTAAATCTCACTACTTCACATTAGTAGAAAGAGTAGTCTGAATTATACCCTCAAATTGTAATACATATATAAACATATACAACATATGTTTATTATTTTAAAAATTTGCACATATATGAAGAAGATCTTTGTTTTGCAAAGGTAACAATTTGCTAGATGGTGTCTAAACTATCATGAATTCTTAATTAGTCAGATCGGCACTAATGAAAGTTTATCCTAGGAGAGGAATAGCCTAAGTGCAGCTTAATCTGGTGATTGCAGAAAAGGCTTCTCATCAGGCATGAACCTGGATTAACAGCTAATTTTCCTTTGGCAACACCATATCCTGTCTCTCCGAAAACTTTCCAGTATAGCAGATGACAATTGTAAAGATCTGATGTCAACTTCTCGGGCCATATATTACGATGCACATTTTCTAAGGTCTTTTAAGTTTTTAACTGCATTTTAACTCTATTCTTCTTGTGTTCACCTCATTTTCATCCTCAGACATTGCCAGCTGATCTCCATACTAAGTGACATTCCATTTTGGAAACCCTCCACCCGTTCCATCTGGCCTAAATTATGTCATTACTGTCATCTGTTGATCTTCCATTACTTTTAGGAATCGGCGTTCAATTCTTCTGCTTTCTCACTGTTCTGTGTGGTACAAGGATACACCCCAGTTCCTGCACCCCTGGGTCTTCTCAAAGCAAATCAGTGAGGGATCTCCATCCAGCCTCTCTGCAGAAAAATGGCCCATCTTGCTTCTTTCTTTCCTACTTATGTAGAATTTGTCATTTACAATTCGAGAACTGCTAAAGACAAAGCTGTACATTTCCTGCGGCTTCTTATTGCGGGAAGGTATAAGGTGTCTGGGTGTTTCTTTCCTATGTCTCCCTTTCTGCAAGCTCTTTTCCTGGCATTCCCATAAAATATGGCCTCTTGCAAATGGCAGTACTGACCAAGTTCATGTAATAGGTTCAATAGACCAGACCAGCCATTTCATCAGGTTCTTCAAAAGTGTATTTTATGTCGTTGTCACAAACACACTGCAGGGACAGTATTTTTTCATCACCCCCATTTTATAGGTGGTAGAGCTGAGGTTTCTTTGAGTTAGGTGACTGGACAAAGTCCCACAGTTGGAAAATTCAAATTTTATCCTAGGTAATGTCTTAATTGTTATTCCATTTCTGACATTCAATATTTAAATGGAAATAAAGTAAAATGAATCTCCACTAAAGAATTGGTGAAGAGCTTTGCTTGGTTGAAGAAATATCTGTACCTGTGTTCTTAGCTGACTTTACAGATTGAGAGATCCAGGGTCTTTCTATGAAGGAAGTCAGGAATCGTCCAAGAAAAGTCCCTAGATTCTCTGCCTGGTTTCCTTCTCATGAGTCTGCATTAGGGTCCAAGTTCCACCAATAAAGACAAATCCCATGGCGTTAAACTAGCCTTTTCTCAATTAAATATGGAATTTCATTTTCGTAGGATGCTAATTTTGATGCTCTGGGGAATAAAAAAAACTGTTGAGTGATTAAATAAATTTGGGAGTCCTAGATTAAATAAAACCTAAACAGGTTTTAGTTTTCTGTTATTTGTTTTGTTTGTGTTTCTTAAAAATCATGACTTCCTAAAGTGTTTGGTATTCTCACTTCTGTCTCTGAGACAGTGACGTAATATGCACAGATTCACAAATTTATGGGGCTGCAGAACCCTGTTTTTCTTGACACACCCAATACCTTTTAAATCTCAAAAGAGTGTTCCTGAAGGAACTGCTATGTTAAGGCATTTTTTTTTTCAGAATGCCCTGATTAATGTGCAAAACCCCCCAGTGGCTGATAGACTAAACCCACGGCCATCTCTTTGCCCGGGATTCATTGGCTACACCTTAGAATCACTGGGAGGGAGCTTTAGGAAACATTGGTCTGGAGGGACACTGGAATTTTTGAAAGATGCCCAGGTTATTCTGATGTGCAGCCAAGGCTGAAAACCACTGGTGTAGGCCTGAGTATAAAATGGGGTTATCAGAGTGCTTTCCAATAGCGCTCACTACTTGTGGAGGCGAAGCTGGCACTTAGAAATAAATAGTGATGATTGTTTGAGTTTTCTTGGCTGTAAAGTTATTTGAGCTCTTTGTATATTCTGGATATTAATTCCTTGTCAGATGCATAGTTTGCAAATATTTTCTCCCATTCTGTAGGTTGCCTTTCCATGCTCTTGATTGTTTCCTTTGCTGTGCAGAAGCTTTCAGAGGTAGAAAAAGGGGACGGGAGGAGAAAAGGAGGGGGGCTAACGAGGAATTGGTTAAGGGACAAAAAGAATGGTTGCGTATTGCAATGCTGAATAAGCTGACTATCCCAATCTCACCATCACACATTGTACACAATTATTAAAAGTCAACAGTGTACCCCACAAGTATGTATAAAAATTATCTTAAAAAAATAAAATAAAAATAAAAATTGGTTTACAGCCACCCCCTACAAGGTGGTGGACATGTCCAGAGTCCAGGGAAGCAGTTATTAGGGAAGTTTAAAACTCTACATGGACATTAGGAGCACTGAACGTTTTTGAAATTGGCATGAACAGTGTTGTAAGAAAGAAACTAAAAAAAATAATAATAATAATAGGGGAATACACTTTCTCCCACCATATGCTTTTGCTTGCTGCTAGTCTCAGTTACTTGGGAACATGGAGTGAAGTGTAAACAGGGCCACGGCTTCTGTCGCCGTGTGACCTCCATCGTGCCTATCAGTTTTCAGTATCCACAAACATTCATCCAAGTAAACTCGGAGTCCTGATTTTTAAATTCTAAATTAACACTTGACATAAGACACATTCATTAAGAATCAGCAGTGTGCTAGTCATGGTAATTGTTAAACCACTTCCAAATTATAGATTTTATTCCTATGAAATTGCATATCTGTAGCCGTGTGTGCAAACCACAAATAATATGCTTTCTCTCTGCCTGTGCACTGTTATATTCATTAAAATGCATTCAATTTCTCTTAATTTGTAAACCAAAGCAAGCAGTCAATAAGTTTCCCTGCAATCTATTTCTTCTCTTGCCTCTGTAGCTGGTGTGCAATGCCATCTTTCTACGGGAAATGGATATTTCTTTTCCAATCTTAAATACTTAAGCTGGTGTGATTTTCACCTTTCTGTAGGTGACTAAACACCCTGCAGTTGTGAGCATCATTTGGTTTACTATTATTTTACCTCCATCCCCATTTCCTCAAAAAAATAAAAACCACATGTGCAAGTACATTGCAAAAAGTGTATGGTAAGATTTATTTTAAAACTGTGTTTACTTTCATCGAAGCAGCTTTGGACTATAAATATATTTGAATGAAGAAGAAAATGCAAAACCAATTATTATTTTTTTTTGCTTTTAGTCTTCAAATCTAAAAGTTATTAATTTGTTATTTTCATCCCAAAAGCGTTTTCTCTTATCTATACATTGCTCAAGCATATAAAGGAATTTTAAGAGATAAAGGCAAAAAGGTTGTTTCTTATAAATAATATCGAGTTGAAAATAACCAGTTAAAGAAATGCTTTGGGCAAGTTTACATCAGAAGTTTACATACACTTTGCTCACTGTTCTGCTGTGCACTGTATATGGGAAAATGCGCTTTGGGCTCGGGTTTGGAAAGACCGGTGCTATGGGTTAAATGTGTCCCCCAAAAGCTCACGTGTTGGAAATTTGACCCCCATTGTAACAGTGCTAAGAGGGTGGCAAATCCAATCATGGTATTTGAAAGGGGGCCTTTGATAGGTGATAAGATTGTGAGGACTGAGCCCTGGTGAAAGGTTGATCCATTCATGGAGCAATGGGTGTGGTTCTGATGGCTTTATAAAGACAGGAAGTGAAAAAGTTAGATCTCTCTTGCTTGGCCCATTCTCTCCATGTGACATGCTGTGTCACTATAGAGTCACCCTACCAAGAAGAAGGTCCTTACCAGATGTGTTCCCTGGACCTTGGACTTCCCAGTCTCCAAACTGTAAGAAATAAATTTTCTTTCTTTATAAATTACTCAGTTTCAGACATTGTGTTATAAGCAACAGAAACAGACTAACAAAGGTTTTGAAGATGGTGATTAGCATCTGAGTTCTGCTCTCACCAAACCGCATTTGCAACAATGCGCTTCTGCAGCTCCCCTGCGTGCAACTTCCATCTGATGCACATGACCATTCTTGCACAAGCCCTACTTGTCACTTTGTCACCTCCAAGTTAGATGACTTCGGACGATTCTCAGCATCAGCCTATCTGCTGATCCCATAAAATGACCTGAGATGGAGAACAGTGACTGGACTCAGGACCAGACAACTTAAAAGAAAGGTGGACATGGGCAAACCCCAAGCAAAATAAGGAGCAAGCTGACATTTTTCCTTTCATTGGCTATTTCCACCCCCTGTTTCTGCCTAGCTGCCCCGGGCCTAGGGTACTGGTGCCCAAGCATTGCTCTGTAATTGTTCCGGATCTGAGCTACTGTGTCTGAGCTCCCTGCTTGCAGAGCACATTTTTTCCCAGAAATATATTACTCTCATTTCCCTCCCTTTCCCATCATCATACTTCCATCAGGCTAAATGTTAACAAATTAAGATGACTGAAGTAGTTGACATATAAAAGGCTAGCTCGTTCCACAAGTTAGAATAAAAGCATATAGCATAAACTTTTATTCGATTTTTGGTGTACATAAACATTGATTTAATATTTGGTGTACTTTCAGACCATTTTCTCTGCCATTTGAACATCTCTTCCCCTTTCAAGGCTTGGCTCCAAGGTCATCCCCCGCAAACCACTAACCCCATCCTCATGCCCCACACTTGTGGGAATGAATCTCTTCTTATTTAACACGATCACAACTTTTTTTTCTGACTTCCATTGTGCATTGTATTCTGTCTGGTAGAGTCAGCTGCTCATGTGTCCTTATTTATATAAGCCACCTGATGGCAGAGGTTTATATTACGTCATCATTTTCAAACAATTCTGATAGAAACGATGACTTACTTGGGCAGAGATCTTCCGACCTTTGCTTCCTCTCCCCCATCATAAAAGGCTGGATTTTGTCAAGGTTTGCATCTCCAGACATATAGATCTGAATAGAAAAATATGTTGACGTTCCGTATTTATTTGTGTGTGAATTGACTTTTTTAAAAAATGCAGTTTTTAATCTGCAGTTTAATAAAACTGTTGTTTGTGAGATCATTTTTATCCTTCTGATGGAATATAATACTCAAAGCAAAAAGAAATGTCTGTTCAAAACTTATGCTTATCTAAAAATTGTATTTTGAACCACCCACTGTATAAAATAAATAGACTGGAAAAAAAAGATAGCATCCCTCTGCAAAAACAAGGATTTGTGGTTTTTTTTTCAGTAAAATTACTAGTTAGATTTTCTTAATCAGTTGAATGATTTATGCTGTTTTCTTTTTCTTTTTTTGTTTGCTGAGTCATATTTGGCTATTTTTAACTTAAGTTTATGCAGAAACCCTAAAGTGGAGAAAAAAAAGCACTGTTAATACAGTGCTTATGTTCCCAGAATGAAGGGAAACTTTTGCCTGCAGAAGTTTAATTTACAAAGCACAATTTATAACACTGTAAAGAGACACTTCTCTTGAAACCAAGAGCCCTATCATTTCTTTTCTCATTCGACATTGCAGAGGAAGAGTAAATATTCCTTAATTTAGAGGAAGGTAAGGCTATTTTTCAAGTGAACCCTCTAAATTAATCCACTGGAGTAGGCATTATTTCCTGCATCCCACGTCTGCCTTAAATATAGTACCTGTGCAGATGAGGCCAATGCAAAAATAGCTCAAGATTTAAATAGGTGATATTGCCTCACAGGTAAAGATGAGTCTCTTTTGTGATATAAACATTGCCCTTTTTTATGCATTTAGCAATTTTCGGTTGCTTTATTTTTCATATAGTTCCTATATTTGGAATGTAGTTAATGGAAAGGTTTAGCTTTGTCCTTCAAAAGTTTTCATTTTTTTAATAGACTTGAATCACTTGCTCATAATGAACTAGTGCAATATTTTTAGCTGCTTATCCATCTATTTTCTATCTCATTCATTTATTTATCTGTAGTCTGTATTGCTCCAGAAGCTACTAAGGTGTTAGCACTTGTTAGGAAATGTTATCCTTATCACGAATTATTCTCAATTTGAAGATATTGTAACTATGACATATGAAGGTTAAATGGTCTGGATTAAAAATCTGATTTTAGTAATCTATTCGACAAAATATCCAGTGTCCAAAATATTTCCATTAAATTTATATATTATTGCTATGCACACAGAGATACACATACACACATTAACGCTGGACCCTCAGCTCCCACCTATACTGACTCACTCAGGTACAATTCCCTGGCCTATTTTATAGAGGAATCATGCCTCCTGCTGCTTTGCATTGTAGACAAAATTTTACACTCACATTTGGAGTCCTCTTCTTTGCCTCTAACATATAGGACTGAGAGATGAAGCATAGAAAGTAAAATTTACAGGGACAGCCAAACTCCCTAATGAGAAAATCATCTCCTATAAAAAGAAACCAAGAAGGAACTAAAAGCAGAGAGTGTTCAGGAGCTGCTGGACTCTACATCCAGAAGCAGGGAGTCATGAGGAGTTTAATTCCTGTGAGATCATGGGAGGTGCCCCATGAGTCTGGAAGTCAAAGACTTTTCTTTCTAGAAAAAAGTTAAAGTTGAAGTAGCGCTGCTGGCCACTGCTCAGAGATCAAATTTCTGGGATGTCGAGATCCTGGGGCGTGGAAGGAAGCAGGTACAACTTCACCTGCAAGAACTGAGCTAAGCAGTCTACAGACTCCGAGAGATATGGAGAGATGTGTCTGCACATTGCGGGGTGGGGGGTGGGAAAGGCAGGCAGACTCGTTTCACTGACCTGCAGATCCCAATCTCAAGACATGAAAAAAAAAATCTGAAAGTAGGAAGGATGGTCTTCCAAAGTAACCACAAATTCAGATTTTAAGATAGACCTTAAGTGAGGTTATTGAGCATGGAGGAGGCTTTCTTGAGGGGAGCTGTCACCTTCAGTATAGGGACACTAATGCCTCAGGGGACTGCAGGGGAGAACCCGAGGAATGTACATGAGACAAGATTCAACAACTATGAGAAGAGCAAAAAAGTTATGAAACAAAAACAGGCAGAGACCAGATAAGAACAAGGAGGTATAAAAATTGCAAAATAACAACTGCAGAAACGAACAAAAAGATATAGTTGTGGAAATAAAATCTAATAGTATAAAGTATAGATTCTCTACAGTCAAAGTGAACACTGGGAAATAGTACTGAGGAAGCCCAGTGAAATAAAGAAATCAGTCATAAAGACAAGTTAAGTGACATGTTTATCAACTTGGGTTAAAAAGGGAGACGAGAAAGAAGGTCAAGGCAACAGTAGTTGAAGAGATAATGGCTGGGGATATTCCTAAGTTAAAGAAAGATATGGGCTCTCGGATTGAAAGGACACTCTTAAATACCAAACAAGATATCAGTAAATGTACACATTGATGTAAAACCAAAGAATATTTAAAGTAAAGGTAAAGCAAAGTACCTACCCAAGAGAAAAAACTATTCCAAAAGAAAGATTATTAAGCAGTAGATTCATATGAATATCAAGAAGATATTAGAGAAGTAACTCTTAGGTGCTGAGAAAAAATAACTGTCAATCAAAAATCAAATACCCAGCTAACCTTAGATCAAGACGAAGGTTATGGAAACACATTTACCACCCATATATTTTTAATGAGTAAATTAATAAGAAAAGTTCTCCAGCAAGAATAAAGGAATAAAAGGAAAACAGGCAGAAAAAAAATGGGCACTTAACATTTGTTAAACATTGGTAAATTTCATGAACCATCCACTGAGATTAAATAATAATTATTGAAAGTATTTTTTTAAGGTAAAACCAATTGTAGACGACAATAAAGAAGATAGGTGTGTGTGTAGGGGGGTGATTTTCAAATAGTATGAAAGTGCTGAATTTAAGTAAGTAAAACTTAGACTTTATTGGAAATGTCATAAGTGTCATGAACTTGTATACATCCAACAGTAGAATCTCAACACTGTGAATTTGCAGTTTTCTCTGCCTGAAATGCTTTTGACATTCATATTCAAACATCAACCATGTAGTTCATCACTGGATATTTAGAAGAAGCACCCAGATTGTGCTGTGTTGATAAAGACTGAGTTCCTCTGAAGTCTGGTGCTACTTAAACTTAATATGGACATAAGCCACCCAGGGATCTAGGTAGATGCAGATTCTGGTTCAATCTGCAGTGGGGCCTGAGATTCTGCATTTTCAACAAGGTCCCCAGTGGTGCTGAGGAACAGATCTAGAGAGGGCATATTGAATGGTGAGATGGATGGGCACCTCACTTCTCTCCAGCTGTTATTGGTAAAGCAGGGGAGCTTTCCTTCAGGATCTAGCTTGAGTGTTTAGAGAATGCATGAAGTACAACCAAAGCTATCATGAGAAGCCAGTTGTCCCCTGCAACCTATATCACACTTTTTCATTTTGATCTCTCCCAAGGAGAAGATTGAAAGCAGAGGATGGCAAACTCTTTTCTGCAAAGAACTAGATGGAAAATATTTTCAGTTTTGAGGCCACATGGTCTCTGTCACCACTTCTCAATTCTGCCATTGTGGCACTGCAAGATGTGGCACAGCAGTTACAGACATTATGTAAATGAAGGGATGGCGTGTCTGTGTTCCAATAAAACTTTATTTACAAACACAGGTGGCAGACAGGATGTGTCCCATGGGCCATAGTTTCCAGACCCCTGGACAAAGGATAACCCATGTCACTAATCCTCACATGCCATTTTGAGCAGAAAAGTCCCCAAACATGCCTTGATACATCTTAATACCCTTTATGTACCTCAGTTGTTAATCAAGTGTTATTTAACATTATTCTAAAAAAGGAGCTACCACTGAAGGCCTCAGAACTTGTGCCTGAGCATGTTCATGGTGATCTGCTGTAGCTGGGTAACAGGACTTTGTACAGGGGATCTTGGTGTTTCCACATGCCCCCTGATTGATTTCTATCTCAGTGCAGCATAAGTCACCTGACCTTTCATTTTAAAACACAAGAAAATTCAATCCCAGAAAGGTTAGGCCAGTTACCTGAGCTCATAAGTCT
The DNA here is from genome assembly GCF_027409185.1 of Cynocephalus volans. Lineage (NCBI taxonomy): Eukaryota > Metazoa > Chordata > Mammalia > Dermoptera > Cynocephalidae > Cynocephalus > Cynocephalus volans. Next base: position 6,629,018 of record NC_084478.1, read on the forward strand.
AGTTCGCAACAGAGTTGTGACCAGATTCCAGCTTTCTGGTTCCTTGTCCAATTCTTTTCTTATAAAACAAACAATAGTCTCATTTTTATGTTGAATATGTCTACTTTCCACCCTTTTGGGACCTCACCCTCTCCTTTTATGTGTTATAATGTTTGTCTGCATGCCAATTTATTTCACCTCTGTCTGAATGGCTTTCAATCAACAAGAGAACTTGTAGTTAGTTACCAGAGCCTGAGAAGTGAAGAGGGATTGGGGAGAGGAGAGGAGAAGAGGTGGGCCAATGGGTACAAGGTTATATGTAGATATAGGAAGAGTCAGTTCTGGTGTTCTAGGCAGACTAGAGCTAATATATTACGTTGCATATTTCTAAATAGCTGGAAGAGAGGATCTTGATGTTAACACTACAAAGAAAAAATAAATCTTAGGTGACAGATATGCTATCTAGCCTAAGTGAACCATTGTACAATATATACATGTGTTGAAACAATACATTGTACCCCACAAATATGCATAATTAAGAATAAATTAAAATAAAATAAGTTGTAAAGGAAATTTCAGTGACATCTAATATTCAAAACTCTTTTCCTCTTGAAAAAAGAATATTTTATGTAACCAGAATTAAAGAGTGATTTCCTACAATAAGAAAATCTTCCTTTCCTGGAAAGGAAATCTATTTTTTTTTTTCCCCAGCTCTTATTGCTGTTTTCAGACAAGCGGTATCTAGCTTGCAGCTATCCTTGATAGTGCAGGCAAGAGACAGGGAAGGGCATAGAAAGCCCTGCTTCTTATACTGGATTTAAAAGGCCATTGCTGATATAGATATTTTGTTTTAGAATCCATTCTGCTATATCTGGGAGCAATTTCTTTTTGCGACCTCCCCTTCCAGTGGCAGGCACGGTTATCTGTTGCATGGCTGCAGCTCATGAAGTATCTGTTCACAGAACGTCTGCACGCTGATAAGGGGCAGCAGTTCAGGCCATTTCATATTTTGTGCCATGGCTCTTAACCAGATGCATCTTATTCTTTTATTTTTCCTTGTCCACTTGCTTTTGAGCCAAGTATTATAGCCTTATGTTAAATGCTGGACTTTGTACTTGATTGTTGAGGGAAAACGCTTACAAAGATATGGTTGGGATTTTTCATAGAAAATGCCACATTATTCATTCAGCTAGTAAATAAAACAACTGTCCCATGGAAAGGTTATAGAGGAAGCCAGGAAAAGGGGGAAGCAAGTTTGATTCCCCAATGCCGGGGCTCAAAACCGGTGACTGTTCTTTCTTCATTCTGCTGGCACATTATTTTATGTTTCTTTTTCATTTTTATTGATTGTACATATTCATGGGGCACAGAGCTGACCATCAGTACCCGTGTCCAAGATGTGGTGATCGGATCAATCCTATCCGCACACCCACCACCTCAAATTGCAATTATTACCTGTCTCCCCCACCCAACCTCTCCCCAACCCCCTTCTTCCTTTCAACCCCTTCCCACCCCATACACCCCACATCTCTGGATCTGTTCTCTCCCTCTGCAAGTCCAACTCACCACTGTGGTCTGTCTGTCCTTCCTTCCTTCTCTCTTAGCTCACACTTATGAGTGAGGATATGTGGTATTTCTCTTTCTGTGGCATATTTCACTTCACATAATTTTCTACAAGCTCATCCATGTTGCTGTGGATGGCTGAGTAGTATTCCATTGGGTATATATACCACATTTTCCTTATCCAGTCATTTAGGACATTAGGTTGGTTCCATATCTTCACTATTGTAAATACAGCTGTGATGAACATGGGAATGCTGATATCCCTTCAACGTGATGATTTCCATTCCCTTGGGTGTATACCCAGCACTGAGATTGTTGGATCGTATAGTAGTTCTATCTATAGTTGTTTGAGAAATCTTCATACTGTTTACCATAATGGCTGCACCAATTAACATTCCCACCAATAGTGTAGGAAGGTTCCCTTTTCCCCATATCCTCACCAGCATTTGTTATTCTCAGTCTTTTTGGTTAAAACCAGTCTAACTTGTTGAATGTGTCCAGTCACAAGAGGATGAAATGTATTTTAAAACACACACACACACACACAGACACACACACACAGACAAACACACACACACACACACACACACACACACACACACAGAGGCATTTCTTGGGGAAATCCATGCCTTCCCTGCATTTTGAGAACTTATAGCAGTAAGCTTGACTGAATAATACACAGTTTTGTAACTCATGATACTCTAGAGATAAAATGAATAAAATAATATTATTGAGCATGAACCTTGACTTCCAGAGATGTGAACCCTCCTGTGTTCTTTTTATCACTTGAACAGAGTCGAGGTTGCTAGAGAGAAAGACTCTTAGGTACCAAAGGCATAGAGTTGGGAGTTGGCATTAAAAACCGTGGGTTCATGCCCAACACTTAGCACATCCATTCATGAACAATCCTGTGATAGTGCCTTTCAGTCCAGACTCATCCAAACTTGGAGTTGAGAAAATGCTCGTGAATCTTGGCGTAACCAAGGGTACCCTTTGCAGAATTACACATACAATTATTAGTCCTTCAAATAAATGTTTTTGCCCTCTATGTCACTGCCTTTGAAGCACCATATACAGTCAAAGGAATACACCATAGAAGAGCAAACATATTAACCTGTAGTTTACTTACTCATGCCAATGTAAAGAATGGTACTGCCTAAAATGTCTCCAGAATGAATTGAAATCTGTGGCAATGCTCACTTCCAGAAGAAACAAAGGGTGCCCATCCCACCAGCTCATGGTGCTGAAATGAGATTAAAAGTCAATTCTTATTCTTTTTAACCAGGTAGCCCCAAATTCTCAACTTCATGTATTGCCTATATAGAGAGGCAATTATCAGTCTCTCACCCATTTATGCCAAAAGCTTTCCTTCAAAGGAAAATCTTGCAATGATGGAACTGTACTTCTGGAAGAAACAAAAAGCATAAGGCAGGTGTCTGTAGAGATGTAAGAGCCATGGGGGGCCCCTGCTTTGCCACTGTATGTCTCTGTGCCTGAGGGTCTTCAGTATTTTACATTTGTATTAACTGCTTATATTTGTTTGAAATCTTATGAAAATGACAGGAGGAATAGAATGTGGGTCCAATCATTTCAAACATCTAAGCCAGGAGAACTTGAAGGGAAGGAGGCACTTTTCACAGTCTAGTTTTCTAGCCTGTTGTCACGAGGTGATTCTATTCTTGCTCATCTAGTGACCAGCAGAGTCACGGTAGTTTCATTAGCATCTGCAGCCCCATATGCCACCTTAGGTGTGACAAGCAAAATTAAACTATGCTTCTTGTTAGAGGTGGGAAACAGGTGGTCTGTCTAATCATTCTCACTAAACCTTATGGTTTCCAAATTTAAACCACCTTGTGAGGTCTGCAAAAGGCTGTGGGATATAGACTCTGCTTAGTCAACACGTACTTTATTATCCTATCTAGTCTTCAGCGATTAAAGTAAAAGTCAGGCTCTTCCAGGAGTTTTTGAGCTGAGGGTGAAAGAAAGGGACAGTAGAAGAGAAACCGTACTTATTGGAAGGAATATCAGCCACGTGGCTCTTTGGATGACTGCAGATGATTCTTCTTTAAGTCTAGCTATTTCTGTTCTCTGCAAACATTTTGTTTTTTCTATTCCCATTCCCTCACTCAAGATCCAGAACACGTTATTTACAAACTTTGACTCCTCTAAGCTGATGTTTCTAATTCACACAATAGGCACGGCTTTATTTAACAAAACTCCATGGTCCTTCCTGACTTCCAGGCACTGTGTTAAATGCTTACTCCACATGATTTTTTTCCATGCACATGACAACTATATTTTGTGGGTACTCATATTATCCCTATCTACAGGTGAAGAAATGGAGGTATGGGGAGCTTAAGTGACTTGTCAGGCAAACGGGTGGGATGGTCCGAGCCACATCTGCTTCCCAAACTTGGACTCTGAAACTTGCTTCCTCTGGATATACCTGCATGAAAGTGTTAAGACATTTAAGCAAAATAATGTAGGGTATCCAGCCCAAGGACAGGTATGCAGAAGGCAATTGCAAAGTGGAATTTATCTTTTTTCCTGAAATAGTATTATTCCTGTGACCTAGTATTCTTGGCTGTAGCTCCTGTCGCCAATGATTGACCCCTTTCCTACACGACTTTTGTACTCTTTAAACTGCATTTAGATAATCACATTACTGTGTCCTGGGACCGTGTGCAAAACCATATTCTTCAGCCAGGAACCTCCATTACTGAAAACTTGTAAGCTGATTGCAAGTAAAATCTCAATCCCTCCCAGAACCCATACTGTTCTTATATATGGTAAGTGTTCAATCAGTAATTGATGATTGATCCATTCACCCAGTGTAATTCCTCATGTGGATGAGTTTGCAGAGTCTTTTCCTTTGGGTACAATAGTTAATTTTATAACAGGGCAGAACGGCATAGAGACAGATCATGGAAGTAAAATAAGATAATATCTCCAGATGCGGAGGGGAAAGGGGGCCTTGCACCTGAAGGAAAAGGCTACCTTTCTCAGGCTTTGCTTAGGTGATAGTTGACTCCAACTCAACTCTTCCTCACAGTGTGTGTTAATCTGGTGAGATGCAAACCTATTTCAAGGCAGAGACAAATATAGTCCTTCAAAATTTCTTTCTAACTTTGTGTGGGTTATCTATAGAAGTGTAAATGGCTCACAGCAAGGGACTGCTTTTCAGAGAAGCACATGCAAGATACAGAAATCTCTAGATTTATCTGTATCTTAACTTTGAAAAAGAGAAACATTTAAAAGGTAAGAGAAGTTCTCCCTAAAGATTCATTTTGGAAAATGTTCTGGGTCTTTCTGGTACATAATCAACCTTGGAAGGAATTGGGGTTATTTTGAAATTAGAATGTTTGGATTCTTTTTATTCTTCCAGTATTGCAAATTTGAAGGCATGTGTGGAGTATAAGAAGACAACAACATAGATGAACATGGATGTGACTTAAAAAAAAATTTAAATTCAATAACAAAATTTAAATTTGCATTAGAACTATTAAGGAATGGAACTGACACTAAAAAATAATCAATTTTCTGGCATGTAAAAACATGGGACACTTTCCCAGAATGCAGAAAAATAGGACGAATCACTTAAAACGAAAAGAGATTAAAATTACAAAATGACAAAGAAAAGAATCAACTTATAATTACTGTTCTTGAAGATGACTTGAAAGCAAATAGAGCAGAAATAATAGTCAAGGCTGTAACAAAAGAAAACTTTTCTAAAGTGAGAAAATAATTGCAGACTTAATGGGTTCACTTGGATTTCAGAAAATCCTAATAAAAATAGAACCAAACAAGACATTTAAAAATGAAATGACATCCATAACTACCTTGCCAAAAAAGGAGATGACATAGAGAGGAAGTAGGGCTGGGCTGGTCTCAAGCATCCCTGTAGTATCAAACAATAGAAGATCAGTGACTTCTGCAGAGTGTTGACACATTAGGATTCAGGACCCAAAAATTCAACACCAAAACAGATTTTCCTTGAGTGTGAAAGCAACAGAAAGAGACTCTCACAATACCTACCACACAGATAGCTTTTCTGAAAAAATTACTGGAATACATATAAATTCCAGTTTACTGAAATATAGATTAAAATAATGATCCTGATGATGAAAATGTGTTTGAAAATGTGATTGTAATTGAAAGAACAAACTCAACATAATTTTTGAACAGCATTTGATGGTAAACAGAATAGTCACTATTGCAACCTCTGTTTTACAATGCACCTACTGGATGTCACTCATTATATTTTGGAATTCAAGTAAGTCATCTCTTTTAAGACTAGTGATGATCACATGCATCGTGTATTATATAGCCCAAACACACAGAGAAAAAACAGCTGGATGACACCATGTACCCAAGATGACATGGGAATTTTGTACGAGACAGATTCAGGATTGCAACACAGGTGTCCCATTTTAAAGTGATGCCTCATTAATGACAACACTTTAGTCCTTACTTTAGCAAAAATCTAGGCCAGCAGTTTCCAAATTTATCTGCACATTGGAATCACCTGAGGAGTTTCAAAAAACTGTGATGCTCTGTCCCACGCCCTTTCCCCTAAGATTTCGATTTGATTTTCTGGGATGTCAGCTGGTCTTTGGAGTTTCAAAACAATCCTCAGATGATACTATTCTGCATACAAAATTGGGAACCACTAATTTAGAAAATCATATCTGATTTCTTCTACAAAGACCTGGAAATTGTGTGAGAGGTACAGAAAGAAATTTAGATCTATCACTGTTCATATAGAATAATCAACAGTTAATGGTGTTTTTCATTTTGATAATTAGATAAAGATTGGTCAAAGAGCATTTAATACATGTTAAGGGACTCACTGGTTGGAAACATTAGAAAAGTCTCAGGGGGAACATTCCCATAGAATGGAGTTGAGTAAGGACAATAGTGCCCAACTGGGGGTGACAGTGTCCCCTGGGGACACTGGGCAATGTTTGGAGACCTTTTGATTGCCCTGGCTGGGGCACTTGGAAGGTGACTATTGGTATGTATTGGGTAGGAACCTGAGATACTGATAAAAACTTGGGGGAAGGCATGGGTTCCTGCTAGGTAGCACACAGTAAGGTTAATAATATATGCCCTAAACATTTAGTTTTCTTCTCCTGATAGAAATTAACCACCCATCTGTGTCTGTGTGTGTATACTTACATGTGTGCACAAGCATATTTACTTTGTACTATATTTCTATTCTCTAATTAATTCGTTTCTTCAAATGACCTTACATCCAGCATGTCAGTAAATTGAAAGACACTCTATATTTACCTCTGTTTCTTTATAATCTTTCAACTGTGATCACATACCCATGTTGTTTTTCCAGGTCATAAATTTTGAGTGATGTCTGAATGATGTTCAGGAGTAAGCTTTGGAAAGGAAAAATTTTCAAGTATGTTGCCAGTACACTGTGATATTTTCAGTAGATGCATATATGTGTCGCATCTAGTGTAACACTCAGCTAAGTTCATATCTCCCAGCCTTATTTCTACATTCTCCTCTGGGTTGTGGATCTTTTGTACAAGAGTCACACAGATCATTTAAGTCAGAGATGGGAGCTCAGATGCCTGCAGGAGACAGGCACCGATCGCATAGGCAGGGTTCAGTCTGAGAGTGAACAGCAAAGAACCAGGGATGTCTACAACTGGTGAGTGCTTGACAACTGCAAGAAGGAGGAGGAGGAGGAAAGAGAAGGAGAAAGAAAAGAAGGACACAAGCAGGAGCTTCAGCCTAGCCAAATAACGTACTTCTGCAAAATAGCATCACCCCTTGTGTCTCTCCTGCCTTTGGTCCTGGTCATGCACTGAGGACAAAGGGGCGGGACTGGCATCTGTGAGCCTCCCAAGGAAATCTAGATATCTTAGATGTTTTAAAGTAAAATATATATAGAAAACAAATATTGCTATATTGAGTACTTTTCAGAGCGTGTCTATGATGCATTATTTCTTTCTTCTGTTAGAGACCACTCCCAGGAAATAGTGATGGGTGGAGGTGGGGGAAGTCTGAAACCCATCCTGTCCCACCTTGAGGACAACCACTGGTGTGGACTACTTGCCATCTTAAGGAAATAGCATGTTGAAATCTTCACAGCTGGCTTAAATGGACCTTTTTGCAAACACATGCAAACCGTGTTTTATCCATAAGTAACTAAGGCCAAAATCCCTACTCAAAAGGGTTGTGTGAAAAGGGATAATTACTGGCTCCTACAACTCAGTGGTTGACCATTTGCTGGAGACAGTTCTGCCTTATGTTGGAGCTGTTTTCTTTACCAAGGACTATAAATATTCAATAATTTTTGGTAGCAACTATGCAAGTTTTCCCTATTGTAAAATTTTAGGATAATTTATTCTGATGAAAGAAATTCTAGGCCTTATCCTTAATATTGATTGACCAACTGCTCAGAGAAATTGTTTCCTGAAACTCTCTCTCAAAACAATTAGTCATTTTCTGCACAACAGCAATGGGTTTAAAAGAAAATAGCATCCGAAATCTTTCAGAGAATGTATTTTTGGGGCTCAGGATACACCACCCCAAAATATGACTGTAGAAGAGCAGATTACGCCATCCCCAAATATACTTCTTTGGCATATTTTGAGCTGGTTCTTCTGAGAAAATGCAGACCCAGGAGTAGCTCTGAAAAGTGGTCCTTCTTTAAAGAAAACATTTACATCTATGAAGCAAATCCGCATTAGTATAGGTATAGGTTTCTGTATCAAGAAGAGACTTTTATCTGCACAACAGGACAGACTTTGTTCAGCATACATTGTCTTCCCTTACCCTCCCATAACTTGTCTCCACCAACCTCCAGAAGCCCCAATCCTCTATTTCTTTCTGTAGTTCAGGCTGCCATCTAAAGGTAATATGAATCTCTCCGTGAACTTTTTGAAGTATCCTCATATAAGCTCCAATCACCTGACCCTTCTTCGAGTCTCCTGTTTTGTGGAACTCCTGCACGTAAGTATATAATTAAATATGGGTTTTCTCCCATTAATCTGCCTTATTATAGTTTGTACCCAAGGTCCTTTGGCTGGGTACAAGTTGCTCCCCTACAGTATCAAAAGAAAAAATATAAGTTGAAAGTACAAATTGGCTTTCAGAATAAATTTTCCAAGTAAATTGTTAGTCAACTGCTCCTTTTAATAAGCAGTTTTAAACATCCGCTCTTTGACTTTAGCATAACGTTCCTCGGGTTCATCCACATTTTCACAAATTATAGGATTTCTCTCTTTTTTAAGGCTGAATAATATCCCACGATATGTATATACCGTATTTTCTTTATTCGTTCATCAGTCAATAGACACTTGGGTCGTTTTCACATCTTGGGTGCTGCATATGAAGCTGCTAGAAACACGGAAGTGCATACATCTCATCAAGATCCTGATTTCCATCCTTTTTGATACGTATCCAGAAGTGGGATGGCTGGATCATATGGTAATTCTATTTTTAATTTTTTGAGCATCCTCTACGTTGTTTTCCATAGATGCTGCATTATTTTACATTTCCACCAACAGTGTATAAGGTTCTGATTTCTCCACATCCCAGCCAACCCTTGTTATTTTTTGTTTTTGGTAACAGACATCCTAACAAGTGTGAGGTGGTAACTCACTGTGGTTTTGATTTGCATTTCCCTGGTGATTAGTGATGATGAGCATGTTTTCATATACCTGTTGGCCGTTCGTACATCTTATTTGGAGAAATGGTGGTTCAAGTGAAATAAGCCAGTCACAGAAGGACTAATACTGCATGATGACACTTACATGAGTATCTAAAATAATCAAACTCATGGAAGCAGAAAGTGCAAGAGTGGCTGCCAGGAGCTGGTGAATGGGGAAAATGAAGAGTTATTTAATAGGTATAAAGTTTTAGTGATGCTAGATGGATCAATACTGGCAATCTGGAGTACAACACCATGCTTTTGGTTAACAATACAATATTGTGTGCTTCAAAATGCGTTGAGAGTGCAGATCTCGTGCTAAGTGTTCTTACCACAAAATAAATTAAATAAAGGGATATAAGAAAACTTTGGGAGGTGTTCAAAATGTCTGTCATCTTGGTTGTTGCAATTGGTATCATGGGTGTTTGCATATGTCCAAACACATCAAATTGTTCAGATTAAGTGTGCACTTCTGAATATACCAATTACACCTCAGTAAAGCTGTTAAAAAATAAAAACTAAAGGAAAATAAAAAATAACTAAAAGTTCACTCACTGAAAAAAAATTACAGTATCAAAAGTAGAATTAGGAAAAATATTAAGCTAAATTCAAGGTAAAGAAGGCAGCAATTGATGGTCATTCACAAATGACTTTTCATTTCTGAAAGCCACAATATGACATCTCAAGGGAAAATTGAGAAAAGCACTTTAAGAAATAAAGCTTGTACATTTAAAAAGTCACAACTAGATAATGGGAAATTTTCAGTTTAAAAATTGTTAATCTGTATTAAGAGCGTCCTGCCAAAAAAGAACTAGGAATTTTTCATGAATTTATAGGCACTGTTTGCCAACCTGATCCAATTTTTCTCTTGTTGAAACTGCTTCATTAATTTAATGTGCAAGAAATAAATATTTGATGTGCAATTAGTTGGAGATTATTATGGCCATAATGGAATCCTTCCAAATAAACAGCTGCTCCAGCACTTTAAATGCATGAAAAGCAAGGCACAAATGGAAAATATAATGAAACGCCAACTCTACAGAGGAAAAAAGTTAAAATATTCAATTAATGAGTAAGATGGCTGATCATTTAGAAGTTTGATGGTGGTTTATCAAAGCATAACAGCAAAAAAGCTGTCACACATTTAGGCAAATATCCATCCACCTGAATTTTCATGAAAACATTTGCCTGCAGATGTAGTGCATTCTTGTCCAAGAAGAAAATATTACTGAAATAGACATTGACCAATTTCACCTATTCTTTCAGAATTTTTCTATATGAATGAATGTATATCAATGTATATTTGTTCAATTTTGATTATCCTACATTAACATTTACGTACATACTCTAAATAACTATCTACCTATGAATTGTAATGATTTTATTTCAAGAGAGAATGGTGTTTGTCTTAAAAGTTCCATGTTGACTGGACTATTTTAAGTGTGCATGAGCCTTTGGGGTTTCATAGCACATAGGCCATTAGAGTACTTAAACTCTCTTTAAGTTTCACAAAATTTCACCTTCTTTTCAAGATAGACCATAGGAACTGGAGTTAGTTGTCTACTCCCCTTACTGCATTGAAAACCACCTGAGGGTAGAAACTGAGGCTAATATCTCAGTATTTCCAAACCCAGCAATAGTTCCTGACACAAAGTATATCAATCCATAAGTATTCATTGGAAGGATGCCTAAAGCTCTGTGCGGTACAGACAGGGAGAGAGAGAAACATCAGAGGGTGAACACCGTGAGCTGCACAGAAAATTGTTTACTAAAAATAAATAGGCCGATGTCTTCTCTACAGATGGGAGCAAAGCCCGTGGCCACATCCCTCCACTTGGAGCTCAATAGCAAAAGGTCAAGGGAGTTCCTGGAATTGGTAAAATCTGTTTTGTAATTATGGATCTGAACATCAAAATAGTCGGATGGAACTGCTTACAATAACCAGTGCTCTGGTACATTTTTCTAGAAAACTGACTTGGGGCACATTTATTACATATTGAGCCTCTGCCCCATTTTGAGATTCGATCCTGCAATTAATGACATTGTTCCCTTCTTCTTTGCTGTAAAATAACCCCCACTAATTCAAGGAAGTTCACATTCTGTTATTTTTTTTCTCTGCTCCCTGCTGCCTCCTTAAGCAACACACACACGCACACACACACACACACACACACACACACACACACACACACACACACACCTACTATGGAGAAACAAATGAAAGAGTAAAAGCATTAATTTTACACTATTTCATTGCAGATCAGAATACAGACAAATGTAATTGATGGAAATGAACTGCCTTACACGCTGGGGTAGACTGCCTTGATGGTCCTCCCATGAATAAGTAGGGTGAATGCTTCCTCCCTGGATTCTGGGGACCTGTGATATATGTGGAAGTGATGCTCAGTGTTTCCCAAAGGAAATACAGCTTCTTCCTAGTTCTTGTGGCGTTCTCACCTTGGGATGCAGGCACCATGCTTTGGGCAAGCCCAGTAGCCCCATAGAGTCACACGTCCAGGCCAGCAGCCCCAGCTGAGGTCCTAGGTGATATACAAGGACAATTCCCAGACAAGTGAGTCAGACTTCCAATCCTTCAGCCCCCAGCTATCCTTCCAGCAAGCCAGCTGTCGCACAGAGCAGAGACAAGCTGTGCCCACCGAGACCTGCCCAAACTGCGGATTTGTGGAGAAAAAAAAAAATGACTGCTGTTGATTTCAGCCGCTAAGTATCAGGGTGATTTGTTAGGAAGCAAAACATAACTGAAACACATATGCACCAGGAACTGAAGCCAGTTATTGAGTAAATGTTTCTTTAGCTTGTAACGTACAAAAGCTATTCAAATGTGTGGCGTCGCTGCTATTGCTGCTACACGTATCCCGCCAACCCCACATTATACAGTAGGGAAAGCATATTTAGTAAAACTATCACAGTGGGAAGCCAGAACCTAAGTCATTTCTGCTGTCCAGGCGTTTGCATTAGAATGGGAGAAAATGGGGACAAATACATAAAATAGTACCATAAAATAGGACACAGGGGCACTTTGCAAGTTTATTATTCAACTACTGTGTGCCAGGAATACTGTTCTTTGCACTGTAAATGCAGCAGGAATGAAAACAGACAAAGACTCTGCAGTCAGGGATCTCATTTGTATACCCGTCGGGTCAATAACCAAAGGCAAGCACACATAAAGCCACTTTAGGCCAAGAAAAGCACAGCAAGGTGGAGCGCTGGGAGGAATTGGGACCTGAGATACTGAAGGAAACAAAGATGTGTCACCCGGCAATATTCCTCTTCGACAGGAAAATTATTTTTCAGCTGAAGGCAATCAAGAAGCAGAAGACAGAGCAAACACTCTCCCAACCTCCCACATTTCTGCCTAAAGACACAGTGTAAACTCTCCTTTACTGGTGACAACTGGAGACGTGTCAGCCCACAGGAATCTGCAGTTTCCTCTGTTACTTTCTTCCCATATACTTACCTTGCTACTATTTCCTGCCCCTGGAAGCCTAAAGCTGCTCTTCCTCATCCAGTCCTTCCTCCCCCAATTCATTGTTCTTTGCAGAAGATGCTAGAAGAGCCAGAGTTCTAAGCCAAGGCTGTGAGTGCTTTTCATTGAGTGTTCTCCCCCCCCCCGTGACGTGCTCAGCAGGCGTGAATATACTTGATTTGTCTTGTTCACCTATCTTTTGTTGCAGGGGTCCAGCCCAACTAAGAACTCATGGGGGTTGAGAGACAATGTTATTTCCTCCCCAACAATACAATATCAGGAATTTTTTTTTTTTTAATTTTTTTTTTAATTTTATTTTGTCGATATACATTGTAGCTGATTATTGCTCCCCATCACCAAAACCTCCCTCCCTTCTCCCTCCCCCCTCCCCCACAACAATGTCCTTTCTGTTTGCTTGTTGTATCAACTTCAAATAATTGTGGTTGTTATATCTTCTTCCCCCCCCCGGTTTGTGTGTGTGTGTGTGTATGTGTGTGTGTGAATTTATATATTAATTTTTAGCTCCCTCCAATAAGTGAGAACATGTGGTATTTCTCTTTCTGTGCCTGACTTGTTTCACTTAATATAATTCTCTCAAGGTCCATCCATGTTGTTGCAAATGGCAGTATTTCATTCGTTTTTATAGCTGAGTAGTATTCCATTGTGTAGATGTACCACATTTTCCGTATCCACTCATCTGATGATGGGCATTTGGGCTGGTTCCAACTCTTGGCTATTGTAAAGAGTGCTGCGATGAACATTGGGGAACAGGTATACCTTCAACTTGATGATTTCCATTCCTCTGGGTATATTCCCAACAGTGGGATGGCTGGGTCGTATGGTAGATCTATTTGCAATTGTTTAAGGAACCTCCATACCATTTTCCATAGAGGCTGCACCATTTTGCAGTCCCACCAACAATGTATGAGAGTTCCTGTTTCTCCGCAGCCTCGCCAGCATTTATCGTTCATAGTCTTTTGGATTTTAGCCATCCTAACTGGGGTTAGATGGTATCTCAATGTGGTTTTGATTTGCATTTCCCGGATGCTGAGTGATGTTGAGCATTTTTTCATATGTCTGTTGGCCATTTGGATATCTTCCTTAGAGAAATGCCTACTTAGCTCTTTTGCCCATTTTTTAATTGGGTTGCTTGTTTTCTTCTTGTAAAGTTGTTTGAGTTCCTTATATATTCTGGATATTAATCCTTTGTCAGATGTATATTTTGCAAATATTTTCTCCCACACTGTTGGTTGTCTTTTAACTCTTTTAATTGTTTCTTTTGCTGTGCAGAAGCTTTTTAGTTTGATATAATCCCATTTGTTTATTTTTCCTTTGGTTGCCCGTGCTTTTGGGGTCGTATTCATGAAGTCTGTGCCCAGTCCTATTTCCTGAAGTGTTTCTCCTATGTTTTCTTTAAGAAGTTTTATTGTCTCAGGGTGTATATTTAAATCCTTAATCCATTTTGAGTTGATTTTAGTATACGGTGAGAGGTATGGATCTAGTTTCATTCTCCTGCATATCGATATCCAGTTATCCCAGCACCACTTGCTGAAGAGGCAGTCCCTTCCCCAGTGAATAGGCTTGGTGCCTTTGTCAAAGATCAGATGGCAGTAAGTGTGTGGGTTGATTTCTGGATTCTCTATTCTATTCCATGGGTCAGTGTGTCTGTTTTTATGCCAGTACCATACTGTTTTGGTTATTATAGCTTTGTAGTATAGCTTAAAGTCAGGTAGTGTTATGCCTCCAGCTTTATTTTTTTTGCTGAGCATTGCTTTGGCTATTCGTGGTCTTTTATTGTTCCATATAAATGTCTGAATAGTTTTTTCCATTTCTGAGAAAAATGTCTTTGGAATTTTGATGGGGATTGCATTGAATTCGTATATCACTTTGGGTAGTATGGACATTTTCACTATGTTGATTCTTGCAATCCAAGAGCATGGGATATCTTTCCATCTTCTTGTATCCTCTCTAATTTCTCTCAGCAGTGGTTTGTAGTTCTCATTATAGAGATTTTTCACCTCCTTGGTTAACTCAATTCCTAAGTATTTTATTTTTTTGGTGGCTATTGTAAATGGGCAGGCTTTCTTGATTTCTCCTTCTGCATGTTCACTATTGGAGAAAAGAAATGCTACTGATTTTTGTGTGTTGATTTTGTATCCTGCTACTGTGCTGAAATCATTTATCAATTCCAACAGTTTTTTTGTAGAGGTTTTAGGCTGTTCGATATATAGGATCATGTCATCTGCAAACAGGGACAGTTTGACTTCATCTTTTCCAATCTGGATGCCCTTTATTTCCTTCTCTTCTCTGATTGCTCTGGCTAGTACTTCCAACACTATGTTGAATAGGAGTGGTGAGAGTGGGCATCCTTGTCTAGTTCCTGTTCTTAAAGGAAAAGCTTTCAGCTTTTCCCCATTCAGGATGATATTGGCAGTGGGTTTGGCATATATGGCTTTAATTATGTTGAGATACTTTCCCTCTATACCTAACTTATAGAGGGTCTTTGTCATGAATGAGTGCTGAACTTTATCAAATGCTTTTTCAGCATCTATAGAGATGATCATATGGTCCTTGTGTTTGAGTTTATTTATATGGTGTATCACATTTATTGATTTGCGTATGTTGAACCAACCTTGCATCCCTGGGATGAATCCCACTTGATCGTGATGAATAATTTTTCGTATGTGTTGCTGTATTCTGTTTGCTAGTATTTTAGTGAGGATTTTTGCATCTATATTCATCAAGGATATCAGCCTGTAGTTTTCTTTTTTGGTTATATCTTTACCTGGTTTTGGTATCAGGATGATGTTTGCTTCATAGAATGAGTTTGGGAGATTTGCGTCCGTTTCAATCTTTTGGAATAGTTTGTAAAGAATCGGTGTCAATTCCTCTTTGAATGTTTGGTAAAATTCTGCTGTGAATCCATCTGGTCCTGGGCTTTTCTTTGTTGGGAGCCTTCTGATAACAGCTTCAATCTCCTTTATTGTTATTGGTCTGTTCAAATTTTCTACGTCTTCACGGTTCAGTTTTGGGAGCTTGTGTGTGTCCAGAAATTTATCCATTTCCTCCAGATTTTCAAATTTGTTGGTGTATATTTGTTTATAGTAGTCTCGAATGATTCCTTGTATTTCAGATGAATCAGTTGTAATATCACCTTTTTCATTTCTAATTTTGGTTATTTGAATCTTCTCTCTTCTTTTTTTTTGTTAGCCTTGCTAATTGTTTGTCAATATTATTTATCTTTTCAAAAAACCAACTTTTTGATTCGTTGATCTTTTGAATTGTTTTTTGGTTTTCAATTTCATTCAGTTCTGCTCTGATCTTAATGATTTCTTTCCGTCTGCTGACTTTAGGATTGGATTGTTCTTGTTTTTCTAGTTCTTTAAGGTGAAGTGTTAGGTTGTTCACTTGCCATCTTTCCATTCTTCTGAAGTGAGCATTTAATGCAATAAATTTTCCCCTCAATACTGCTTTTGCAGTATCCCACAGGTTTTGGTATGATGTATCATTGTTTTCATTAGTTTCAATAAACTTTTTGATTTCCTGCTTGATTTCTTCTTGGACCCATATGTCATTAAGTAGAATGCTGTTTAATTTCCATGTGTTTGTATAGTTTCCAGAGTTTTGTTTGTTATTAATTTCTAGTTTTAATCCATTGTGGTCTGAGAAGATACATGGGATAATTCCAATTTTTTTGAATTTATTGAGACTTGATTTGTGACCTAATATGTGATCTATCCTGGAGAATGATCCATGTGCTTCTGAGAAGAATGAATATTCTGAGGTTGTTGGGTGGAATGTTCTGTAGATATCTGCCAATTCCAATTGGTCTAGAGTCTTGTTTAGATCTTGTGTTTCTCTACTGATTCTTTGCCTAGATGATCTGTCTAATATTGACAGTGGAGTGTTCAGGTCCCCTGCTATTATGGTATTAGTGTCTATTTCCTTCTTTAGGTCTAATAGAGTTTGTTTTATAAATCTGGCTGCTCCAACATTGGGTGCGTACATATTTATGATTGTTATGTCTTCTTGATGGATCAGTCCTTTTATCATTAAGTAGTGTCCCTCATTGTCTCTTTTTATGGTTTTTAGTTTAAAGTCTATTTTGTCAGATATAAGAATAGCCACTCCAGCTCGTTTTTCTTTTCTGTTTGCATGGTAAATCTTTTTCCATCCTTTCACTCTTAGTCTGTGTGAATCTTTATGGGAGAGGTGGGTCTCTTGTAGGCAGCATATAGTTGGGTCCTGCTTTTTGATCCAGTCAGTCAGTCTGTGTCTTTTAATTGGGGAATTTAAGCCTTTAACATTAAGAGTTGTTATTGAAAGGTGTTGATTTATTCCTAGCATTTTATTGGTTGTTTGGTTGTCTTAGGTGTCTTTTGTTCCTTGCTTTCTGATTTACTGTTTGGTTTCTTTGTTTGTTGGTTCCTTAGGTTGTAGATAGTGTTTTTGTTAGCTTGTTTTCTCTTCATGAGTGCCATTTTTATTGTACTAGCGGGTTTAGATTTTTCTTAGGTTTTTATGGCAGTGGTAGTTATTTTTCAGGAACCAAACCCAGTACTCCCTTGAGGATTTCTTGTAAGGGTGGTCTTGTGGTAGTGAACTCCCGCAGTTTTTGTTTGTCTGAGAAATATACTATTTGCCCCTCATTTCGGAAGGATAGCCTTGCAGGGTAGAGTATTCTTGGCTGGCAATCTTTGTCTTTTAGTATTTTGAAAATATCATCCCATTCCTTTCTAGCTTTTAGGGTTTGTGATGAAAAGTCTGATGTTAACCTGATTGGGGCTCCCTTATAGGTGATTTGACGCTTCTCTCTTGCAGCTTTTAAGATTCTCTCTTTGTCTCTGAGTTTTGCCAATTTGACTATGACATGTCTTGGAGAAGGTCTTTTTGGGTTGAATACGTTTGGAGATCGTTGAGCTTCCTGGATCTGAAGATCTGTGATTTTTCCTATACCTGGGAAGTTTTCTGCCACTATTTTGTTGAATATGTTTTCAATGGAATCTCCATTTTCCTCCCCTTCTGGAATACCCATGACTCGGATATTTGAGCGCTTGAGGTTGTCTGATATCTCTCTCAGATTTTCTTCCATGTCCTTGATTCTTTTTTCTTTCTTTTTGTCTGCTTGTGTTATTTCAAACAGCCCATCTTCAAGTTCAGAGGTTCTCTCTTCAACTTCGACAAGCCTGCTGGTTAAACTCTCCGTTGTGTTCTTTATTTCGCTGAATAACTTCTTCAGTTCAGCAAGTTCTGCTACATTTTTTTTCAGGACATTGATTTCCTTGTATATTTCCTCTTTCAGATCCTGTATACTTTTCCTCATTTCATCATGATGTCTAGCTGAGTTTTCTTGTATCTCATTCAGTTTCCTTAGAATTATCACTCGAAATTCCTTGTCAGTTATTTCAAGGGCTTCTTGTTCTATAGGATCTAGAGTATGAGATTTATTAACTTTTGGTGGTGTACTTTCTTGATTTTTTGTATTTCTGGTGTCTTTTTTTTGGTGTTTATTCATTGTGGCAGGGGGTTTCACAGTCCACCGGTTTGAGACTAATGACTAACTAGGATGTTGCTGTGGTTGCCAATTTGGTATGGCTCCCGCCGTGACTGCTCAGTTGGCCTCTAATGTCTTTTGTGTGTGGTTGCCTCGGGTCTTGGGCTTCTCCGGGGATCCACCTTTCTGGTCAGCTGGTACTCTGCTGGGCTGGTGGATCACGTACCACAGGGTGTGTGATCTCTGTTGAGCTTTCACTTTCTGTACAGGACTTCTCCCCGTTCCGTGTGTTCTGGCCCAGGCTGTTAGATCGTGCAGTGGCGACCCCACCAGGTGTGTGGTTTCTGTCGAGTCTCCGCCTCCCTGGCCGCACGTCTCCCCCCTCTGTGCGCACTGTGCTGGGCTGGGGCGTGTCTTCTGCACCCCTCGTCTATCAGCTGGGCCTTCAAGACCCTGCTCAGCACCACCTCGCCTAGGAAGTCTACCAGGTTTCTGCTAGGCACAGACGACCGGTCTCTCTGGGTGCCTTTGTAGCACTGTGTAGATCTTTCTCGGGTCTTGTTCACCTTTGTATCCCCCCGGTATAAACTGAGTCTAGTGCCCGACTGCAGCCTGCTCTCCGGCAGGTTCAAGCGGACCTGGGAACTCTCCTACCACACTATTCCCAACCAGAAATTCGTTAGGCTTTTTTCCAAACTGGTGGTCGCAGAGATGGTATCTGCCTCCCAGTAACAGGAAGTTTACCGGGCCGGAGTCCAGGGTGTGGTGGAGTGACAGTCGGCCCGCCCGTACTTCCTAGCCCTCCCAACACTGGTCGGGACGCCCCACACCCCCAGCCCCGCCAGAGAACTGCAGAGGGAGTGGGAGAGGAGGCCGGCCCACAGGGTCCGGAAAGCCCTGTACCAGGCCAAGCAAATGGGCTCAGTGATGGCCAAGCAGGGCGGAACTGCCCGCACCTGGGAAAATGGAGGCAGCACCGGGGCAGTGAGTGGCCTGGTGGTGCAGGCGGGAGCCACGTGGGCATCCACCCCCCGAACAGAGCTGTGCCAGGGATCACTCACAGTGCTGTGCCAGGTCGGGTGTTCGCTCTCTGTCTCTGGTTTGTCGCCTTCCGTGTTCTCGGCCCTGCCGCCTCGGGCTGTTCAGTCACGGCGTGGCTCGGGCGCTCCCAGGAATCTTCTTTAATGCCGGCCTGAAACCTCGAATCCTGAATAGGGCAGCTGGCCGCCTTCAGTGCGGCCCCAGCCTCCGGGATCCTGGCTGCATCCACAGCAGCCCTGGCGCCGTGTTCCCTGTTTCAAGACTCGCTTTTGCAGCTAAGAATCAGTTCTTTTCCTGCTCCACACTTCAAAGCTGTTGCCTGTAAATGAGGCAGCCTCTCCTGCCGGGGGCAAAGTGGCGTTGAGCCCCCACGACCGGCCAGCAGCAGCAGTCCTCCCTTAAGAGATGGCAAGAGGAAGGTCCACAAGTTTCCAGGCTGCCTGAGGCCCAGTGGCCACCTTTTCCACCTCAGCTACTCCGCGCCAGCCGCCGCAGCCGCCGCCATGTTGAAAACTCAGGAATTTTTTTTTAAAATGGCATTTAAGCCAAGACCTTATGGTGGAAGGTCGTTGGCTATGCCAGCATTCAAGGGAAGAGTGAGAGAACAGCAAATAAAAAGGCCTTTACAGGGGCTTTGAGAAACAGAAACTCAATAGAAACAGGAAGGGAGAAGGAGAGAAAGGAAGATCTTTTGGAGGAAGATCACAATTGATTCCTCATGGGCCATGGAAAAGCGCTTAACTTTTTATTACTCTGATTGCATTGGGAAGTCACTGGATGGTGTCAAGCAGAAGAATCTATAATAATTATTGATATTGCCTGCAAATCTGAGTGCTGTGGTGCACAGGTCAGAATAGAAACAGGGAGGGGACAGCTTAGGACGCTACAGTGATCCTCTTTATTCTCAGATTCTGTATTTGCAAATCCATCTACTCACTACAATGTATTTGTAACCCCCAGATCAATACAGTGGTCCTCCCATATCTGCGGGGAAAAGTGTCCCAAGACCCCCAGTGGATGCCTGAAATGGCAGATAGTACCGAAAACTGTATATATATTTTGTTTTCTCCTATATGTAACTATGATAAAGTTTAATTTATTATTAGGCACATTAAGATGTTAATAACAATAAGTAATAATCAAATACAGCAATAAACAATATACTGTAAAAAAAATGTTATGTAAATGTGTCCTCTCTCTTCTCACTCTCTGAAAATACCGTAGTATTTTTCAACCACGGTTGACCTTGGGTAACTGAGCCACAGAAAGTGAAACCTGGGCTAAGGAGGGGACTGCTGTACTCTTTGGCCATTCACTGACACGCTTGGAGCAGCAAAATATTCTGGCAGGTTCCAGCTGTGGTTCAGCAAGGCTACGCTCTGCTTTCTATTTCGGCTCTCATGCTGTAAACAAGTGTGCTTTTCATGGTCTATCCAGTGCTATGTAGTTTGCATTTTTTTGTGCTTTTTTTTTTTTTTTTTGGTGATTTTGCAGTTTCAAATGGGTCTAAGAGTAGTGCTGAAGTGCCATGTGGTGTTCCTAAGCACAGGAGGTCGCCTTCAGGAAGCAGTACTTGGGTTAGGTACACTTCCCTTAGGCATGAATGATCCTGTTGTCAGCTGTGAGTTCAGCGTTCGTGAATCAGTTCAGTGTATCTGACAAGGTGTTTTTGTACAGAAACACACATTAAACAAGGTTATGTATTGATTGATTGACCAGAATGCAGCCAGGGGGCTCACTGAAACTGAACCCTGAATTTCCCTGGGAGCGACAGTTCAGCATTCAGTGTTCATGGTGACTTCATAGAGCTCCTCCGAATAGCAAGGACTGACTGCATCCCGGTAGTCCCGGTGGGAGACAGAGGTTGTGGGGTGACAAGACATGGCTGAGCCTGTCAGCTGACAGGGGGTGAGGATGACCTGGGTGTTGGGCGGAAGAGACAGAAAGGTGCTCCCAAGTTTGGTGCTGAGTGGATAGTTGGAAAAGCACCCTGTCAATGGGGAAGGAGGGAATCCTGCGAGGGTACATGAAGTAGGCAGCATTTGAACTGTTTCTTGAAAGGGTGAGCTAATGCATTTAAAATTTATTTATTCATCACATACACATATGTATTTAAGTGGAAATTATCTACTCACATAGCATAGGAATGTAAAGCTTAGGAAATGTATGAGCAAAGTAGAATTATTTCTTATAGTACTTTTAAGGGACATGCTTGTTTTTCGTGTACATACTGAAAACCTCAGCCCTTATCTCATGGCATACAGATACATTAACTCAAAATGAACCATAGGTCTGTACACAAAAGCTAACACAATAACACTTCTCAAAGAAATCACAGGAGAAAAATCTTTGCAACTGTGGGGATAAAACATAAAACTGTAAACTACAAGAGAAAATAATTGATAAACTGGACTTCATCATTGCTAAAAACTGCTCTCTGGAATACACCAATACACAAAATAAAATGTCAGGCATAGGCTAGCAGAAAAGATTAGCAATTCAAATATGTGACAAAGGAACGGAATGCCATGTAGATAAAGAACTCTGATAACTCAATACTAGATTAACAAATCCAATTAAAAATGGAAAAAAAATTAAATTGACACTTTACATAAGAAGATATACACATGGCCAATAGTGACAGGAAATGATGCCAAACATCATTTGCTATCAAGGAAGCGTCAATTAATACTACAATGCAATTCTTCTGCACACCTAGTCTGGTTTAAATAAAAAATTCTGACCATTCCAAGTGTTGCCAAAATGCTGGAAACTAGAAACCTCTTCCATGGCTTGTGGGAGTGTAATCAGAAAAGTTTTGAGCATTTCTTGTAAAGTTAATGCCATTCCTTTGTTCCTTCCCTTTCCCCTTCCTTCCACAAAATTTTTAAGTATTCGATGAGCCCTTCTGATTTTTAAGAGACTGCTCTAAAGTCTAGGAGCACCATGGGACTTACGTTCTGTTGTGGTAAGGGTCAGGGGATTATCGAGCAAAAATATATTTAACAAGAGTATTTCTTTACATGGGGTTAAATGTTATGAAGAAAATAGAGCTACATGTTGTAGGTCGGAAGGGAGTAAAGGAAGAATGTGGACAGTTTTACATAAGCTGATTAGGGAAGCAAAACTAGAATAATGCTATTTACAGGTAGAAAAATGAAATTTATGGAAGTATCTACACTAGATGGTATATTCCTATACAATCTCCACCTCTAAATATGTAGGTATAGATAATTCCTCTTTGGCCTATATATAGGTCTTGATTTTATTTATTTATTTTTTTGAAACATAGTTGATTGTGCATATCTGTGGGGTACAGAGTTGAATATCAAAACCTGTGTGCAATATGTGATGCTCAAATCAGGATAATTAGTATGTTCAACATTATGCAATGTAATCGATTTTCATGGCTCTTTACCAATTCCTCCCTTACCCTCTCTCCCTCCCCCTTTCCCACCTCTAGTAACCTCAGTTCTGTTCTCTCCTTTTGAAAGTTCAACATATTATTGTGATTGTTATATCTTTCTTTGTTGATGCGTTTTTTTGTTTTGTTTTGTTTTTTTTAGCTCCTACTTATGGGTGAGGATGTGCAGTAGTTCTCTTTCTGTGCCTGGCTTATTTCACTTAACATAATTTTCCCCAAGTTCATCCATGTTGCTGCAAATGGCAGTATCTCATTATTTTTTATGGCCGAGTAGTACTCTGTTGTGTGCATAAGCCACATTTTCCTTATCCAGTCATCCATTGATGAACACTTAGGTTTATTCCAACTCTTGGCTATTGTAAATAGAGCTGCAGCAAACACAGGAGTGCACATATCCCTTATCATGATTGGATATCATGATTTCCAGGTATGTAACCAGCAGTGGGGTTGCTGGATCATACGGCAGTTCTGCCTGTAGTTGTCTGAGGAAAATCCATATCATTTTCAATAATGGCTGCACCAATTTACAGTCCTATACATAGGTCTTACTTTAATGGAGATTTTGTTTAAAAGAGAAAGGAAATTTAGTTGAATCTAAGGGGTGACAGACATCGATTACAAACTTGGGACCAACTTTCTGGCAATCTTATTATTAAAAAGCCCTTGCGATGATTACTTGGCACCTTAAAGTTTGAGTGCCACTGGTTGTCTGGTTGCAAATTCCAATTGCTGGCATTGAGTTGAGGGGGCATACTTGCTTCTGGGTACACAGACTGGACCCCACCTTTGTGACAATGAGGCATGTGTACTTCCTCACTTCATGCAGGAACTTCACAGCTGTCTGGACTACCAGGCTCTCGTCTTTCTTGGAGAACACTGAGATGTGAATGGAAGATTGTGGGGCCAGAAGTTCTAGCTAAGTTTAAGCTCTGCTGATGCAGGAAAAGTCTCTTTAGATCTCAGAGTCTCAGTTTGCATCTCAGAGTAGGGGATCAAAGAGAGAGTACATGCAAAACCATATTGCTCCCCAGCCCCATTTCACCGAAGTCCTAAAATGAGACTGTGGGTCATATTCGTACACCACATGTTGATATTCACAGGTGCCATGAAAAAAGGACAGAAAGTGATTGACTTTTTACATCTTCTCAACACCTTTTAAAATATTATCTCAATTAAAATAAATTGATGTGATCCTTGTCCTAACAGTTTAAGGACAGCATTCTTTCTATATTCTGTGAGGAGAAATAATGTGCTGAAACAGTAGCATAGAAATTCAAATTCAAATCTTGTTTTTTCCACAATTTAAGGCTAACTGTAGAGGCCTTATTTGATTATTCTAAATTCTTTTCTTTTTAAATTAAGAGCATTACATGTTCCCCTTGTATGCATCAACCAAAAAAGAATCAAATTTGGCTTTCCATAAATAATCTGCCACCCTTCCTCGTATTGTTTAATATCATGTTTTAATATTGTGATAGTGTGCCTGAGTTCTAAAAATGCACTTTCCCATTTATATAGCGGCTTATCAATGGCAGCAGGTGTAATATAAACAAGGGGAGACACTAGTCTCAAGAATTTATATTTTTTATTACTGATGATCTAAAAACTGCTAGAAAATATTTGCCAATTGTATTTCAAGTAGTATTCAATGAATACATTTTTTTCATCTGTGGAAAAATAAGCAACACAAAAAAGTGCACGGTGGGCTGGCCCGTGGCTCACTCGGGAGAGTGTGGTGCTGATAACACCAAGGCCACGGGTTCGGATCCCATATAGGGATGGCCGGTTGGCTCACTTGGGAGAGTGCGGTGCTGACAACACCAATTCAAGGGTTAAGATCCCCTTACCAGTCATCTTTTAAAAAAAAAAAAGTACACTGTGATGAAATGTTCCATTTCAGCAGTCTAAGGAAGAAAATGTAGCATACTATTTTATACTTGGTTTTCCTGGCTTGTGTAAAAAATCCCAAGCCAAAGAGAATTTATGGTAATTAATCATAACAAGGTGTCATTGTAACTCCCTATATTTACTTGTCATGTTTTCTTATTTTCATTTCATCTGTGCCCAAGAATAAGGTATTTGGCTGTGTTTTTATTAATTCATTCATTTTAACACATATCTTGAGGATTAACATATTTAACATATTTATATTGAATATGTATGGTTTTTAATAAGATGATATTTAAATACATATAAATAGCATTCTGCATTATTTTTTGTTTTTTGATAATAGGTATCCTAACAGGTTGTTCAATGGTCCCAATGCCTCCATATGTAGGTATGCATGTGTATATGTGTAGATACATACATATATACATGTGTATATGTGTGTATACATATGTGTGTATACATAACTTTAAAATCATAAATAGTACAAATATGACTTTTAAAAAGCTACACGTATATACACACATGTGTATACACATATATAGTACATAAATACCATATATACATAATATAAATATACATATATGACTTTTTAAAAGTTATGCTCTCCAGGAATCTTTAGCCAATATTTGTATGGAATCTAAAGGATTCAATTCATTTATCCTAAAGCCTACCTTTTCATGTAACGTTTAAAACTAGGATTTTATGGCTAGATTGTAGTGTTTCAATGAGCAAGACTGTCTACATGATAATTCATGTAAAAACTTGCCATTTGAATCAATAAACAGCACCTTGCAGTCAAGGAATTTAAAAGTTTTCCATTATTTTAAGCTTTAATTCACTTATTACACAGCAAACATCCACTGGGGAAAGTCTAATACTTCTTTGGTTAAATGTGTAATGTTTGAAATCCAATAAAACTTAATAAAATAATATTTTACCCACAAGAGAATGAATTCCTATTAACTATTTACCTATTTGTACACTCCATGGCTCATCATAAATCAAATAAAAGCATGATACCTCAGAGCAGAGAAGTACAAACAGCATACCCATCCCAGCATGATTTTTATGACCTGCCTTTCCTCTGGAGGAATACAGAGAGTGAATTAATACAACTGGCTTTTATTACTGATTCCCTGCATTTAAAATGAGGAAGCCACTTTGGATATTCAAGAATTTACATGGAAAACAGACTAGGATTCTAAAGTCAGCTCCTAGGGAAGGAACAGAGTGAAGACAGAGCTGGAGGGGGGTCCTGATACGAAGTCCCAAGGGGACTGCGAAATGCCGAGATGTGTACAAGAGTTTTGAGTGCCCAAGGCTGTCCAACAGGTTGTGATATTCATCTAGACCCTGCCAGAGTTGGGGCAGGGGTGGGGCAGGTGTGGCTTGCCAAATAGTGAAAACGGGGATCCATGATTTCCTCAGCAAGGAGACCCCTTTGACAGCCTCTCATCATGACCGACAGTATGCGAACGATTTGAGTTTCCTTCCCTGTGCCCGTGACTTAGCTTGACCTGGGATATTTCTCAGCAAGAGGGAGCGATACTGGATGAAAGGAAAGGGATTCATATCACTTTGTTTTGTGAGCAGAAGGGAAGTGAGCAACGGAGGGGAGGTTCTAAAGTGCTATTCGGGTTCTATACGAATTCCTAACTTTTGCATTTAATGTCTTTCTCTCTTGCTGAACAGGAAAAGCTGCTTCTGCAACATACCCCAGTATGTGGCTTTCAAAAGGTGCTTGACCAATAATTAATAATTTGTTGAATAAATGAATGAGGATAGTGAATAGATTGAATGGTAGGATGGATGGATGGATGGATGGATGGATGGATGGATGGATGGATGGATGGACGAGTGGACAGTTCATGGTGTATAAAAAAATTTTTTTTTAAAAGTTATTACATTCTTTTAAAGTTATTCAAAAATACAAACAAAACAGGGTAGTCTTTTCAAAGAAAGACTGGATTAGGCAGAGCCTCTTGTTTTAGGTCTTAAGCTCTGTGAACCTTTGAATCCTCTGTTAGACAAGAACCTTCTACACTATGTACAGAACACGAAGACAGGATCTAAGCAGTTTCTCATCTACCACTGCAGTATGACCTAAAGCTAACAAAACTCTTCCAGCCTCCTGCTCAGTGCTTGCTCTCTCAGTCTCTCTTTCTTCTTTTGTTTAAATGCAGGCAAGAATGGGCTTGGTTAAAACAAATGTTTAAAACCCTCATTTACATTAGTTTTGATTTTACTCCCTGGCAGTGGAGTCAATTCAAGAACTGTTAAGATTTGATGATGGAATTTGACCAAAAATCATCAGAGAATCCTCGGTGTGGCACAGGACGGGGACCCCAAGACCCTTGGAACTTTATAAGAGCATCAGAGAAACGGGATGGATGATGCTGAGAAGAGGGGTCAGAGGGGTGACAGTGACACTGTAAAGTTTCACCTGTGTAAGTTTCATCTTGCCTAAGACCATCCGCAATGAAGCACATTGTAAATATTAATCACATCTTCGGTAAGTAAGTAATTCACATGCACAGATGCATAAGTGAGCTACCCAGATTGAAGTCTTCTATGAGGTCCCCAGATACCGAGGTAAGGGAAAGAAAAACCATCAAATGGAACTGAAGGAGTATTCAGAAACATGAAAAATGATTCTGGGAAGGATGTGTTTAGGCAATGAAAGTTAAAAACAATAAAGGAGGAGCCATGGGTCGGACAGACTGAAAAGAAGCCAAGATGTCAAGGAGGCTTAGGCTGGAGTGGAAGAGCTTGAGAGGATTCTAAGAGTTTTCCTCAAGCAGCTAAAATGTATATTTTCTAAGAGTTGCCTAATATATGCAGGAGGAGTTTACCGAGGATACGATCATGATACGAAGGGAGTGAAGTGGAAATGCAAGTTTCCATGACATGTAGTTTCATGATTGTGTCTTTAGAGAGGATGATCAGAGAATTCTGGAACCACCTGTCATAAAACGTAGTGTAATTTATAATCTTAAAAAAGCACATTAGGCTGCTGCTCGATGAAAGTCATTGCAATGGCCCGAAGCTGTGCTGCTCTTCAGACGTCTTGTTCCTCCACAAATGCACATCGGTGAATTATATTGAAATACGCTGAAGAGCACAGACAATTGCCCATTGATGAAGTACTTGAAATATGTCATGTTAATATAGCACTTACAGTCGGAAACATCTTTTCACATACATTTACTTAGTTCCCCCAATATTCTGTGAGGCAGGGACTAATCTCGTTTTACGATGAGAAAACTGAGTGTCAGAGAGGCTGAGAGATGGATCCTAATAAGGGTAAGAGTTGTCCTTTATATCAACTAGTTCAAGAACCATTTACGCTTTTAACTCCATATTAAGTGTCTTTTCTCTTTTTCTGTAACTGTGGGAAGACAAAAAGTTTATCCCAAAGTGTCTACTGTAACATCCGTCCTTCAAGGCACGTTTCTGTGCACGTCTGAGAAGCTGACGTACAACACTGTGAATTCACTTTTCTGTTCTTCCGTTGTCCCATCTACAAAACACTAACAATAAGAAAAATACCTAAGCCTTGGGTGCTATGACAACTAAGTAAATTAATCAAAACCACAATGAGATATCACTTTACTCCAGTTAGAATGGCTACTATCAAAGAGACAAAAAATAACAAGTGCTGGCAAGGATGTGGAGAAGAGGGAACTCTCACGCATTGTTAGTGGGACTGTAAATTAGCACAGCCATTGTGGAAAACAGAATGGAGGTACTGCTGGGTTTTTAGCCAAAGAAAAGGAAATTAGCATACTGAGCAGATGTCTGCACCCCCATGTTTATTGCAGTACTATTTGCAATATCCAAGATATGAAATCAACCTCGGTTTCCATCAGCAGATGACTGGATAAGGAAAATGTGGTATATCTACACAATGGAATACTACTCAGCCATGAAAAAGAATGAAATTATGTCAATTGCAGCAACACGGATGAGCTTGAAAGACATTATGTTATGCTAAATAACTCAGGCACAGAAAGATAAATACCAAATGTTCTCACTCATATGTGGGAGCCACACAAAAAAAAGTTGAGCTTTTAGAAGTGGAGAGTGGAATTGTGGTTACTGGAGGCTGGGAAGGTAGAGGCTGGTTAACAGACACAAAATTACACAAGATAGAAGAATAAGTTCTAGTGGTGTACAGTAGTGTTAGACATTTATAATTAACAATAATTTATTGTATGTTTGCTCAAATGTTCTCATCACAAAGAAATGATGCATTTTTGCCATGATGACTGTGGTAACTACCCTGATTTGATTATCACACATTGTATACACATGTTGCAAGATAACTCTGTACCCCCAAAATATGTGCAGTTAATCACGTTAATTAGAACATAAATAATTTTTTTAAAAAGCAAAATAACCTTAACCATGCGGTACTTTGAGAATTAAGTAACACGAGCTTTTTTAGAAGAGTGCTTGGTAAAAGCGAGCACACAACACATGTTCACCATCATTACTGTTGTGGATGTGGTGTTTTAGGATTAAAATGAAAAATAAAAGTACACATCTTCTGGAGGGAAGCCAGTTGTTCACTTGTGACACATCTCCACTTGGTAATAAACTGTTTTGTTGGCTCCCATTTGAAACAGGGAAATATTCAAATGGTGATCAGGGATCAAATTGGAGTGCACCTGCCTGTGCCTGTCCAAGTGCTCTCAGGCTCTGAGCCTTCCACGAGCAGCAAACACCACCCCCAGAATCATACACGTTCACTCACACACACACAGTCATGCACACACTCTCGCACACATGCACTCACACACAGTCATACATGACTCACGCTCACACACACTCACCGGCTGTGGGCCAGCATTGCTACCCATACCATTCAAGGACACCATCCTGTTGGCAACACCGAAATCACCGAGGTCCCCCCCGGCTGCTCTGGAACTGCTTCTTCAGAGCCATGCTGGGACGAGTCCGCTTGGAGGGCATCGGAGGGCATCGTGCCCTGCATGTCACGCTTTCTGCTGTGTCTCATCCGTGTGCTGCGGTAACTGCTTGACAGAGAACCGGGTGAAGCACGTTTAGATCGGTGGCCACTCCCAGGCTCTGTGTGGGTGAGAGAAGGTGATACGAGCTGAGGAACTGCTGGCAAGTGAGCTGTGGCCAGTAGGAGGGACCTGGGGGGCGGGCTGCTGGCCACAGAACCCGCTTCACAATAGCCACTGACCTCACAGAGGGGGTGATGGGGGAGGGTGCAGGAGCACCCAGAGCAGCTGCAGGAGGCCCCCAGGCCGCAGTCTCACGGCCTTTCTAGTTTCCTGCTGCGCGAAGGCACTGAGGAATGGACGCAGACATTAGCTCCAGGAGCTACAAGACTGTCTCCTGACTGCTAAGCAGCTTTAGTGCTGGAAAGAGAGGAATGAGCTAACGCCACAAGGTTTCTTGTGTTCCGGAGCTGCCATTTGAATAGGTATGGGACAGATGACACATAAAACACAGGAACAAACTATGTTGGTTAAAATTAGGGACGATGAAGAACATGAGGGACGGTAATGGGATAGAGGGTAGCATTGGATAAGACCGGCTGCTCTGCAGAGAATAAGACAGTCGTGGGCTAGAGGGTGGATTGGGGGCAGGTATGGCCGCCTCAGTTGGTGGGTGTGACAACTGAGCTGAGAATTGGGGAGAAGCAGTCACCCATGCAACAGACACGTGGAGTGTGTGTAATCCCAGCAGGAGGACCAGGAAGGGCCGAGGTGCTGAGATAAAGAGTTTGTGATGTTCCAGACAGGTCCAGCATGCTCAGGCTATCATGAATGGGACGTAGTATAGTCGCACATAAACCCAGAGACGTAGAGAGGGCCACTGCACGCAAGGAAGTGCCACGGGGAAAAGACGGGCTTTATTTAAATGACTATGGAGAGCCATTGATGGGTTAGTAATAGTCCAATGAAATGGCCTGGTTTGTAATTTTATAGGAACATTCTGGCTGACGAGTGGAAGGCAGTTAGAATGGGCACGGAGGGTGCATTGTGAGAAAAGCAGAAAGACACAGAGTCTGGTCACAGACACACAGACAAGAGTGTCCCAAAGGGACATGGCTGGAGACCGTCGGATGTACAGCACATTGTCGAGATAGAGATGGAAACTCGTGGTTGGAAGAGATGCAGGTTCCGAGCAGATGATGACCGAGGAGAATGACTTTCCAAAGGAGGAATAAAATAAGATGAATGGAACTGAGCACTTTATAAAACCCAGTCCTCAATGACTGCCAAGGCCAGAGCAAAGGATTCCAGCTTGAAGGACCCTCATCCTTCACACCCCCACGAAGAGTCATTCAGGAAAGGCCATGAATGTAAAACATTGCTCTTGGAGAGGATAAAGCATGGGTGCTTGCCCAGAGGAACCTACCCTGGCCAAGCTTCATATTCTGCTTTCCTAAAATTCCTTTTTTGTGTAAAATTTTTAAGTCACCCTTTTAAAAGAATAAATGAAGTGGAAAGTTCCTGTGCAATAATTCTATCGACGTGGCAAAACCGTGTGTGTTGCACGATCCATGTACTCTGCCTTGCCACATACGTGACAATGGCTTGTGTCTGTCCTTCCTTTCCACGTTGTAATGATTATCTTCCCTACTCCACTATTATCCTGGTTTCCCCTCCCTTTTTTCTCAGAGTTGTTATATAGCAGTTTATCATTTCACTTCCTGAAGGAGCTCAAGTCCCCATTTTTATTTCCAATTTGTGATTCCTGGCTGTACATTTGATAATACTATATGCTCTGTGCATTCGGTTATTGTAAAGTGATTTCCTCTTGCCTGGATTGGGGGCACTGATTTGTAGCAATTTAGTCTTTCTTTTCCTTTAATCGGCTCTTCCGAGAAGGCCGTTTGCTGACGTTTATGGAGTTTGGTCTATTATGGAGAGTAGGATGTGCTCTGCATGAGGACGTTTCTATCACTGTTCATAAAGCCAATGCCAGGCGGGCTCCAGTGCCCACGCGGAAACGGAGCACGAGGTATGAGTCATCTCCATTTTGATGTTTTCAGTGAGCATCAAAGAAAGACAAGACTGTACCGCTGTGCTGCTGATGGCACCAGAAACTTTTTTTCCCCATGAGAACGTCCTGATTATGTTCTGCATTCAGAGACGGAAGATGTTTCTGGGTGAATATCATTAACCCTCTGGCACTGACAGAGAATATCAAATTCATTAAGGACGGGCAGCCTCAGAGGAAGGAGAAAAAACTTCTGCAGTCACGTGCAGTTGTCAGGAATGAGTCATCTCCCTGAGTCTGACATCGAGCATCTCGGTGGGTGACAAAAAACCAGAATGAGACACTCGAGTCTACTCTGTCATTTTTCTTCCTCCCTGGCAAACTGCTTCCCCAAATACCAGACACAGAATGCTCTGAAAACAGCAGCAAGTTCAAGATGTGTTGTTGCAAAGAAAACGTTCTTGGATAGATATAAACATCTGGAGACTCTGAAAAAAGGCAAGGTGCTTCATTTCAGATTGTTGATGCTTGAGAGAAAACGATGTGCAGTCCTTCTGGAGTCGGCAAAGCTTATCAGTGCATTCAGATACACACGTCCTGGACCTTCAAGAATGTGTTCATCAGGAGGCACTTGCTATTATAGCCTTGTCTGCTCCATACAGTATGTTACAGAGAAGCCTGTTTGAGTGGTGTTTTTTGTAATTTTGCAAATGAACTATTGTACATACCATCTTCTGTCACTCATAAAAGCCCACACAATAAAACATTCCTTGAATTTTACTTTGAGTGATAGGGATACAAAGGAGGAAAGATATTCACCCCTAGGAATAAATGTGTATGCTTTTTCTTATCAGCAAAAGAAAATATTGGACCAATGAACCTCTCTTTGGCTTAGCTATCAACAAACGTTGACCTAAATTCACAGCCGAAGCTTCTTTAGCTCCTCAGTCTGAGTACTCAGGAGCACCACAATCTTCAGGGTTCTTTGATGGACTCTGTTTTGATTTATTCTTTATGTTTCTATTTTGCACTCTGTCTTCATTCGGGAGTCACCAACCTTTGGTTGTCGGCAGATATCAACATCATATGAACGAGCAGGACCGTCTTTTGTTGGAGCAGTTTATGCCTCATCTCCCTGAGAGTCTCAAGTTTCCTAAGGTGTCCAGAAGTCATTTTCTGCATTATGTTGAAGACGCAATTTGGAGACACAAAGTCTCCTCACAGCCAAACTCCCCCTGGGGCATCTGCAATGGAATGTGTTTATCTTCCAAATGGTACAGCAAAAGCAGATGCCATCTCTATACACAGCATTGTATGGATCCATGACACATCAGGTCTATGAAGGTAAAAGAATTAAAACCTCAATGAATGCAAAAACTATATTCTCCACCACTGGGGTTGTTGGCTAATGATAATTAAAGGGTGAGCTGACTTTAATGGGTGGAAAGGAACATCCGAAGGATCAACCAAATCATAGATGACTCAGAAATAGATTTGAAACAACAGACATAACTAGTTCCAGAATCTGAATCTATCATCTTCCCACCTTCTAAACGAGCCTCACCATGTTCTCATCTACCAAATCTTTCTCCTGATCATAGATAACTCTTATCCTGATTGTCGTCATATACGTTGGTGGAGTCCTTCAATTTTTTATTTTTTTAGGGTAAATGCAACTTTGACAATGATCGTGCAGACCTGTTGAAAACACATACTTGGACTGAAGTTGGACTACCTCACCTCTCTGATCTGGGCACGAGTCAGTCTTATTCACTCAACCTTGACCACAATGACGATGGTAATATTAATATTTTATGGCTTTCTGACTATTTTCCATGTAGACAGTGGAGGTTGTCAGATTTACTTATATTTCTTAGTAGCTGATATTAGGTCAATTATTGTTCTTACTTCTACTTTCTTCCTTGACTATCAGGTTTCTTGAAATGTTGGTTAACTATTATCCCACCTGGTTATTTTGTAAAATTAAATTGTATGACAATGCTGAAACTTCAAATTTTGTGAAAAGCTTGATGCTTAGGAATCAAAACCTGCTGAGGAAAGAGAACCTATATTGGTTCTTTTCTGATTCATGGCAGGCTGGAGACATCAGGGATCAGACTTGAGCTTCTGCTCTTGTTTCCAGTAACTGAGGACAAGAGAGAGTGTGCATCTAAGAATCAAGGTTAAGGACAAAGAGTCTTCCTTTTGAGGAAGTTCATGGGTCCACCATGATCACTCCTTCCCCAGAAAGTTCCCTTTATTTAGTCTTTAGGCATAGACATGTCCAAACATACATTAGCTACAGTGTACTATCCCCCTGACTAAATTTAGACTGTGAAATTGGGTGCATTCAAAGTGAGTGAACATTACTCTAAAGGCAATTTCCTGCTGACAGATGGCATGGTGTTCTGCTGCTTTTTCTCCAGAAATTACACTTTCCCTATTTATTGGTCAGGGAGAATGCAAATATTCACTTTGACATGTATGAAGAGAATACAGATTGTTAAATCTGTAGCTTAAGTGCCCACCCATAGAATTCTGCTTTTATGCGGATAAACTAATGCTAATAAATACAACTTTTGGAAACAGAATGCTCTTATTCCAAGGTGATGTTCTGGTTGGAAACTGAAATGATCTTGATTGTACTTTGGCACATGCAGAGCTCCTAGGCGGAGGCTGTTATGACCTCTCTGCTATGTGGCATTCATTTGAGGTGACCACCCGGGAAAACTAAATAAACAAGACATCACTGAATCAGGTAATCAGGTACCATCACTTATGAGGTAGTCACTTTGGGTTTGAACCAAAGGTGTAGAGATTATAGTAGTGACACCTGAAAAAGACTTTGTCCTTGATCTAGTTTAGTTGGCTCGAGAAAAGGAAGGTGTTTCTTAACTTAGATCTCTCTTTGGACCAACCATCACGAGGATAATTAAACAATTCATGCAGCATGATGAAAACTTATTTCAGACATGTCTTAGATAGTTGAGATTCCTTTCCTTGATATGCACTCATACGCACACACAAATAAGTATACAAAACATATACTTGCGTATATTTTAATTTTATAATTTTGGTTGCTATAAAGGTAAATCTCAAAAATTTTTAAAAAGCAATTAAAATTCTTTAGCTGTTCTTAAGCTTTAATATTCTTTTTTATTAAACGATTTCTGTTATAAACACATTTTCTTATCTCCATTGATAGCATACACTTAGCCATCTCCTCTGTTCAATTTGCAAATATTGGACTCTCCTTGGGCTCTGTTCTTGGCTTCCATTTTTCCTCTGGTCCTTCTGTCTCTGCAGACAACGTTATCAACTCCAATGGTCTCATACACCATTTCTATCAAGACGACCCCCAAATTTCTATCTCCAGCTTGACCTCTCCCCTAAAATCCTAAATCCAATGGCCTAATTGATGTCTACACTTAGATGCCTTCAAGGCAACTCAGAATTGACACATTCAAAATAAAGTTAGTGGTTCTACATCCTGCACAAACTCAAATTCTTTCTTCTTCAGTTTCTCCATCTCAGTGAATATCACGGGCACCCGGGTATACACATGTGATTTCCCACATCCATTAATAGATTGTATTAACAACTATTGTCAGCTGTACTTTTAAATTATATTCCACATCTGTCCAGTCTTCATTTCCACGTGTGACACTTTATTCCACGCCACCATCATCTTTCAGAATCTTTGTTCTTGCAAGAGCTTTGTAAGTGGTTTCCCAACCACCGTTCACCACAAATCCCCACACTTTTGGTTATAAAATAAAACAGGTTTCCGAAATTCCCTTTCCAAAATAGACACGTATTCTATTTTTTAGGTCTAGTCAAACTGATTTCAAATAGTTCTCATGAAAAATAACCTATATGACAAAACATATTCCTATTTTCTCAAAAGATTATTATAATTAGAAAGAAATGTATCAGCATAAAAATGATATAGGAATTACAAATTACATATCATTCCACATTTGTAATGTACGTACCACTGTTTGGAATATCTCATTATTTTAATTGCAACCAATTACTCCAGTTGAAATAGTCACACCAAGCAGTATTATATATTTTAGGAATAAATTAAATATATCACTCAATAGATCATCTTAACATCCTACTTTTGCATTCATTAAAGGACCAAAGTTTCCATCAATGCTCAAAGGCATTTCAAATCCACATAAATATATCATTAAGCTGAAGGTGAACATCTTCCAGGTAGATTTACCAGCAGGTAGCAATGTTAAAATGATAGCTAATATATATTTCTACTTTTAATTTATTAAATGTAGTTGTGATGTTGCTGCAATGCTCATATCTACTGCACCGTCTATAAGGTTTAAAGACAACATGATGATGGTGTTCTGTAATTGTTTTATTGGGTTTTTTATTGTGTGTGAATCCAATATTGGCTTTGTTTTGCCTATTGATTCCTCAGGTAAATAAATTGTTTTCCAGTTTCTTAAAGTAGACAAATATGTTTATTCAATAACAGAAATGAATATTTTGAAAACAATTTTCAATAAAAATATCCAGTGTTTTAAGACAGAATTCCAAAGATTGTGGTCTAAAAATTGAATCTAATAATGTGTCTTTTTACTGGACTTTCCCCTACTACTAAAATAGAAATTCTTGTAGTTTGGAGCTAGTGTTACTATAAACTTTGGTACTTTGTTGTATTTCTCAGGCCTCTTCCCAATCAACCAGCAGAACATATTTTATCTGCACTGTAGGCAATGGCTTGTGTGGTTAATTTATGTGAAGGTGTGTTAATTATTTTTAATTTGGCATTTCACTTTCACTGTCTGGCAAGCTTCTGACTACGTAAACTTTTAGCTAGATTCTATCTCTTCCTGTATTTTCCAAATGTTTCTTCATCATGTCCTTCCTTCATTTGTATTATTTCTTGTGAATCTTTCAATGTGGTCTCACTAATTATACAGATTAAGAAATAAATTGTATGAAAATGAAAATACACTTAGTATAAGCTTAATATTGGAGGAACTAACCAATTTAGCTCCATTTTTTCTGGAATTTGTGCTTTTCTTATCCAATAAGAATTTAGAAGTGGTCTAAACTTCCTCACAGGTTGCTTGTATCCTGATTGATCAAAAATACAAACACATTTTAATAACATAAAGCATTACTATGAAAGAATCAATATACCATGGCTAAATTCATTTTCCCATAACAAATGTTATTTCTTAGATGGATATAAACAAGGTTAATATAAAACAGCTATTTCTATCATGGTTCTTGCATTACAAAAAGGTTCCATTTTTACATAAGCAAAGTTTGAGCACCATAACACTGTATAATTTATGTTTATATCTTGGCTTTGGTGGGAGTTAGTACAATGGAAAGAATAAGGGATTTGAAACCGGGCCAACGTAAGTTCAAAACCAAGGTCTGATATGTGACTTTACGTTGGTCACTGCACTTTTCTGAGCTGCCCTCCATCTTCTGTAGGACAGAGACAACCACACCTTCAAAAAAATATTTGTAAAGCCCTTAGCAGAACATAAGGCAAATTCTCCTTCAAAACGTTTGTAGCTATTTTCAACCTCCCTAATTATTATTTGGAAATTCCACTGAATTCTCTACCTCATTGCCTATACCCAACCAGCTGTTAAGCTTTTTCTATTTTATATGGAATAAAGTCAAGAACGGCTGTTTGGCCTAGAATGCCCCAGTAGGAAGGCAGTGGATATTAGTCAGTTTGGGCTGCTATAACAAAATGCCACAAACTGTGTGGCTTATAAACAAGAGACATTTATTTCTCACAGTCTGGAGGTTGGAAGTCCAAGTTCAAGGTGTGGCACGTCTGGTGAGGACCTGCTTCCTGGTTCATAGATGGCACCTGTCGCTGTGTTCTCACATGGTGGAAGGTGTGGGGGAGCTCTCTGGGGTCCCTTTTATGAGGGCACTAATCCCATTCCTGAGGCTGTACCTTCATGACCTCATCACCTCCCAAAGGCCAAACCTTCTAATACCACCTTGGGGGTTAGGGCTTCCACATATAAATTTGGACGGCACACAAACATTTGGTTTGTTACAGTGGGTGATAGAAATGATGCCAGGAGTCTGGTGGGGTCTTGTTCATGGGGACCCCAAGTGTCACATTCAGTTAAAGCTGCTGTTCACCCTAAAGGGCAAAGACCTTTGAACGTGTCCTTGTCTTTTCCAGGACATCTTCTATTCTGTCTTTATCCACTTCCTCTCCCTTCTCCTCTCCAGATTAGCATGTGTGTAGTGTCAATTCTTATGTCAAATCTCCATAAAGAATCATCTCCCCCAAGATGGAACCTTTTTTATTTTCCTGCCACACTTCATCTGCTCCTTTTGGTTCCTGATAGATGCCAACTTTCTTCAAGAAATTTGACTTAAGCCACTAACTAACTGAGGGGCCTTCTAAGTAAATTGACATGTACACCAATCTCCAGGCATTCATCATACCACCTTGTAATCACTTTTGGGAATGCACCTGTTTCTCCTGCGTGCCTGGCCTCTCAGTGACCACAGGGATTGCCCCGCCCTTGCTCATGCTCATCCTCTCACTACTCTGTCACCCTCCAGTCAATCTCTTCCGTCCTCCCACCTCCAAGATCCCTGTTCCGCCAGCCTTGGACTCTCCCTCTTGTATTTGGGGACTCAAGTATGATGCCTTACAGGAACAAACTGCAATAAATACTGATTGTACGACACAAGAAAGTGAGCAGTACATAAAAGACACAGAGGTCTTCTTGCCGTGCCTGATACAAGCCGTGCTTACAATATACTCAATTGTTGTTACTCCCACTGCTGCTGAGAATTCACTTCTTTTTCCTTCCATTTCCTTTTTAATGCGTTTCCTAGTTTACTCCAAAGACATATTTAATCACAGACCTTGTAGCACTTAATTAATTTCCATTGAGTATAGCCTGAAAATATCTAACGCTTAAATGCAGGGTACAGTGCTTTCCATCAATGCCTTCCCTGGCAAATATTGAGCTATTTACCCACAGAGCAGGAAATATACACAATCCCATTAATCTCTATTCTGCCAAGACCCCCCCTCCAACATCAATGTGAAACAGATTGAGTATCCAGTCTCATATATTATTTAGAGCCTACCATTGATTTATACAACTTTTCCTAGGTTGAAAGTCTAGTGATTTGTTGGCCGCATACTCAAATTGACCACAAGAAGAGTTACTGTTGGTGAGAATAGCACTTCCAAAGCATGCCACTGTGGTGGTGGATTTTATCTGGGTTAGCCAAACAAGAGCTCTTTGTATGTCCAACAACCTGAAACATGTGGAGTGTTTGGAAGATATATTTTGTAAGCAGGGTAAGATATATTTTGTAAGCACACGGTAATAGCTGAAAAGAAATGTAACAACTATTAAAGTAACCACTAATGTAACAACTACTAAACCGCATTTTAAAATGTAACAACTACTAAAGCTGACTTAGAGTCAGAAATTATCCCACCATCTATGCATAGTGGAGGAATGTTGAAGGCAATATGGATCATATTTCCAGGCATTTTGACAATAGTGACAAATAAATAGGATGTGTCCAGAACTTCTTCCTCTTTTATATTCCTGTATTAGACAAGTGCCTATTTCTAGCTAAGCAGTACACAGCAAACTTCTATTATTGCTTTTTTGTGTACATGTCTTAAAATATTGACATTAGTTCATCTAACTTCCTAAAATTATCTAAACACTTGAAATCTCTGCTCACACACTATATTTTATAATGTTTAAAAAATTTAAAAAATAAATAGTTTAAAAAAAAACTTAATGCCAAAATCTTACCCTTAGAAAAGAAAGGGTTAGCAGCAGTCTGAGAATCCATTAGCAGGAAAAGATAGAAAGGTAGCCCCGTCAATTCCTTGGTAAGCTTGCAAATGTGAGATGTGGCAAACTCCATAATGGTATTTCCTTGTAGGAAAGTTTATATTTATGATCCAGTTTTAGCTTATTGTAGCTAATCTGGCTAGTTTTGTTTATGGATTTAGGGACACAGATCCCTGAATATTACATAAGTCATATAACTATCCAAGTGTAAAAGGAAATGTTTCATGAGAGAAGTGGCTCCCTTCTACAGAAGGAATGCTCCCACGAGCATCACATAGAGAACTCATATCTTAAACCCAGGGCCAGAAAGTGTCCTAATTAAATAAAGGATTCAAGGGAGAGCACTGAAGATCCCAGACCTTGCTTCACCTGTGCAGAATTATTAATAGAGTTTGATATTGGGCAAGATTTCAATGTCAGTCTCATTAAAGAATCCTATGTGTCTTATCTCTGTGCTGATTTTATTTTAGTAGATATATCTAACTTCTGCTCATAAGCATAAATATGTCATATTTTAATATTTTATATCATAATGCTCACTATCTCTGTCATATTGTTTGTAAAGACAAAGGCTCAAAATTAATGCACTAAGCATACAACTTTAGAAGATAAATGAAGAAATAGCAGAGATATGTTTCTTTAGGAATATTTCCCCCTTTCCTCTGAGTCTATATTTGTCTTCTTTTTGTTTGCTTTGGTCTATACATCATGTTAAAACTTACACCAACTATTTGATCCTGAACATTTCATTTTGAGAGTGACACACTAAAATGTCAACTGTTAGCTCTTGTTTTCTAATGGTGGCCTTTGCAGTAGAATAACTCAGTAAAGACCTTAATATTTCACTGGTTGAAAACACTCTCAGCATCTTAAGTTTTTTTTTATCCCCCCCCTAGCAACCTCAATTTCTTCAGAGAGAAATTCTGGCTGTCAATAATTGGTGAACAGGAGAGAAAAGGGCTGAGCAATGAACACTTGTATATTAAGAATTTAACCTACTTCACGGTTTTGAAGGTGAGGGAATTCTACCTTGACAAAAATCATAAAACAAAAAATAGTTATGTTGGTATGGAATTCTGCAACAGAAATACTTGTAGCTGGAAGCCAATGAAGTAATACCTTCAAAAATCCATCTGAAGATTATTCCCTACCTAGAACCCAATGCCAAACAAGTGATCAATTAATTATTAGCAAAAAATACAAATATTTTCAGTATGTGAAATCTCAAAAAGGTATCTTCATTTATGAGAAAACTATTAAAGAGTGAATTTTACCAAAAGAAAAACAATTGAGGAGAGTTGGCTGGTTAGCTCAGTTGGTTAAAGGGCAGTCTTATAACACTTGGGTCCTTGTACTGGCCAAGAGTCACCAAAAAGAAAAAAAAAAAGCAAAACAAGAAAAGAAAGAAAAAAAGAAAAAAGAAAATATATTGAGAGTAAAGATATAAGAATTCCAACACAAGAGAGAAGCCAAAGAAATTTGGAGAGTGTTGGTGAAGAGAAATTCCAATATGAAAGCTGCATAGCATGTCCAGAGGCAGTGAGTACAATGATTCAAGAAGACACAGAGGTGTTTGAATATTTTAAGAATAGATGTATGTTTTCTGTGGAAGAAATGGGGATAACTCAATAAAAGATATATAAGAATTAGACAAGCAAACAAAAGGCAATTACTAACTCCAAAAAAGTATAAAAACCCATACAGCTGTTCGAAAAGAGAATGCAATCATTTCATTACATGGTTTGACTGTTAATAATAGGTATACAGTTTTAATAATATAAACAAAGTATAATTGATTTAACCAAAAAATATAATTATTAAATGGGGGTAGGGGGTGGAAGAAAAAAAATGTGTGAGTGGAAATGGTAAGAGAGATAATAAATAATAGGTGGACTAGATCTACATCAAAAAAATGAAAAAAACATAATCTTCCTATTTAAAAAAAGAAGGAAGTAAATATCTAGAGAATCAGCCAAAATGTTTAAAAATGCACACCTCTGGAGTGCTGCAGATGAGAAAGAGTGAGACTGCTGGTTTTCATTATAATCCAAGCAAGACAATTTCATTAAACATATATATAATTAAAACACATTTAATTAAACATTTTTGCAAATAAAAGGTTGAGACCTTCCTGTTTTCCAGAAACAGCCTCAATCCAGACTCC
Organism: Cynocephalus volans; assembly: GCF_027409185.1. Lineage (NCBI taxonomy): Eukaryota > Metazoa > Chordata > Mammalia > Dermoptera > Cynocephalidae > Cynocephalus > Cynocephalus volans. The sequence continues at coordinate 6,670,563 of NC_084478.1, forward strand.
TTGCCTTTCTGCCACTAGCACCCAAACCATCCTCAGTTTATGAACTGGATCACAGATGGCTGTGATCACTTCTGGGCACCCTCTCATGGTGCTTTTCTCCAGTGGACTCTGTCTGTGAGGAAGGACTCAAACTCAGATTTTTTTCCATATTGCTAAAGGAGCACATGCATTGTCGTATGTAAAGGTCAGTTTAATTTGCATAATATTTTAAAATCTCCTACCTTCAAAATTTTGGTACCATTGGGTAAAGCTGTGTCCCTTCATTCTAGCTGAAGTTCTCCTTTGGAGGAAAGACTGTCAAAATCTGGCCTTATTCTTTCCAGGTTTCATTCATTCCATCCTCTCCCATTGTCTGCCCCTTGCCCGTGTTGAAACCGTCCCTAAGCTTCTTCACGCTCTGCACCTTCTAACATTAAATTCCTGTACCTGCCCCCAATAGAAGAGAAAACCTAGAATAATTTTTTTCAGGTTTCTATTTCTTTCCCTAAGGAATGAATACTTATCTATTTATATGTTTGTCCTTCTGAACTGAAATCTTCAAAGGCAGACTGCGTCTTATTCGTATTTATTTTCTCAAGACTGGCCTAGGACAGTAGCAAGCCCTCAGCAGAAGGGCAGTCAATGAACATACTCTGAATAAGTTATCGGATGAATGACCAGTGCAGGTGCAGTGTAAGTCACTTCCTTCTTCTACATGTTGGATCTGCCACTACTGTCTGCAGTGCCGCAAAACAAAACACCAAAGCCGAACCCATGACAATTTACACAAACCGTTGTTCAAAGACTATTTATATGAACCAAAGAAATGAATCAGCTCCTTTACCAATTTTCAAAACATCCAATTGTATGCAAACGTGTAATACCATTTTAATGAGAAAGTTGCCATAATTGAAAGTAACTGTGTCTATCAGCAGAATAAAATTGTTTCTATAATGGAATTCAAACAAAATACTACAGTTGTGTGCTTGGTCACTCAGACTGAACTTCCTGAAATACTTTTCTTGTGATGTCATTTATGTCTTGCTCTTTATCTGCCTTCAATATGTAATTACATATTATGCAGATGAAATACCAGTGATGGAAATCGTTTCTGAAAGTTACAGAGAAATTATGTGCGAAGTTCATTGAGTCGACTGTAAGCTATTGTTCAACTTCCCATGATCGTTAATGTGTGGAAGGGAATGTTAAGTTGTGGGATTCTCTAAACAGTGTCTACATTTTTACATGGAATTTTGTGTTTGTCTCTTTCTTAGCACTCAGTGCTGAATTGCTACTTTCTGATTGTGCTGTCTTGCATTCAGATTCCTGTGAACTCTGACCAGAGGGCCGGAGTCTCCACTTATTTTTACACATTCAACACCCAATATACTGTTGGTGTTTTGCATAGTATATACTTGATACATTTTTGTAATGAATCAATGTAATTAAGAGAAATGCAATCTGTACGGATGAAGAAAATAGAAATATACCAACATGTTACCAGATGTTATGAACTATATGTTTGTGTCCCCCTAAAATTTGTATGTTGAAATCCTAACCCCCAACTGGTATTAGGAGGTGGGGCCTTGGAGGAATAATCAAGTCATGAGGGTGGAGCCCTGATGATGGGATTGGTGCCCTTATTAGAAGAAACATGAGATAGCTTGCTCTCTCTCTCACTTCTCTCCAACATGTGAAGACACACAGAGAAGACAGACATCTGAAAAACAGAAAGTGGCCTCCACCAGATGCCTTGATGTTGGACTTCCCAGCCTCCAGAACTGTGAGAAATAAATGTCTGTTGCTTAAGTCACCCAGTCTGTGGTAATTTGTTGTAGCAGCTCAAACTGACTAAGACAAATTAGTCAGTAATAAGTCATGGGGAATTATGGGTAGGGAGAACACAGGATGATTTCTTTTTCTTTTTTACTTTTCAGTATTTCTTCACATTACTAAAGATTTTTTAAAAATCCTCTAAGGACCCACTACTTACATTGTGACCTGTTGCACTCTCTTTGTCCTCACACGGATTTGTCACCTCTCTTCCCCTGGGTGACAGAGACGCAAAGGATTACTCAAAGCCCATTTATTCTGAGCAGTGAGACACCCCAAAGGGGCTAATTTCCCAGAACCCTCAAGGGAGAGGCATTCCTCTTTGGAAAATTAACCCTGAACTGGGGTTCTGTCTCAGTATTTATCCTCCAGGGCAGAAAGTTACAAAAAAGGAACATAGGTCGAGTTATGGTTAAGTATAGTTTAACAATAGAAGCTGGTAACATCAGTCAAATAGCAAAGTGACTTTCCATAATGCAATTTGCAAAAGGTTAAGTCAATCCACCAACGAAAGCTTGTTCTTAGCAAATACTGTCCTCTCTCATAGCAGTTTCCTCAGTATTTTTACATAACAATAAAATAACTTTCTTAACATATCAATCAGTAGGTTAATCTGCTCCAAGGACATCTGTCCTTGAGCCAGCAACTTGGCTGTGTTACAATTCTTTATCTACATCAGAGACTTTAGCCTGGGGAAACTTTCCTGTCTTTTGCCAGCTTAACATTTTCATATGTAATTTTAAAAAGTTAGGTTATACCTGAAACTACAGGGCTTTGGAAACTAGGCCCTGTGAAATACATTTGCTTTATAAATGTTAGTATAACCCACAGTGGCCCACAGACCAATTGCATCATCAGCCTCAGCATCACCTGAGAGCCTGTTAAAAATGTGAGTCCCCTGTCCAGACATACTGAATCTGAACCTGAATTTTAACAAGATCTCTGGTGTTTTGGATGCACAATTAAGTTTGAGAAGCATTACTTTGAAAGATTTTGTCTTAAAATCTAGGAAAATGTGTGTCTTCCCATTTTTAAAAAAATTGTCTAGGTTGGCATTATCTGTGCTATGATTTAAGTGTCATTCCATCTACTGTGTTAATAGAAATGAATAGGAGAGAAAGTTTGGAATCAGGAATCCAGTTAAGATGTGACTGCTGTACCCCAGGAGAGCAACGATGATGGCTTAGAGGGGGTGGCAGAAGAACTGTGGGGAAGTGGTCAGATTTTGCTTATACTTGGAAGGTTGACTCTATGGGATTTCCTAAAACATTGGATGTAGGTTATTAAGGAAACAAAGAGCTCAAAGATGATACTTGAGTTTTTGAGTAGAGTTGACATTAAGATAAACATGGTGGCAAGGAAAGCAGAGACACATTTCCTTTTTTCCTTATTTAACATTTTTTTTATGGTTGTGGCATTGGAGGAGGAGGGATGAGTACTTCGCTTTTTGACATGTTAGACTGAGATGAGTAGTAGGCATCTATGTAGAACTCTCAAGGGAGAATTGGATGGATGAATCTCAGGTTTGGGTGAGAGAGACAGACTGGAGATAGAAAAGCTGCTAGCAAGAGATGGGAGTTCAAGCCACTAGGCAAGATGAGACCATGGAGGGACTACGTGCAGATAAGAAAATGGAAACATCCAAAGACCGAATGTGGACCACCGCAATGTTTGAGATGAGGACAAACTGACAAAGGAGGCTGGAAACAGTGAGTGAGGTAGGGAGGAAAAGAACACAGTGTGAGGTGCCCACAAGAAAATGCTTTCCAAAATGGGAAGCGTCATGATGACTGTGTTAACTGAGGAGTAGGTCCAGTTGGTTGAGGCTGAGATTGGCATTGCTTGCAAAAATGTGGAGGTCACTGGTGATGTTGAAGAAGACCATTTTCACTGGAGAGTTGTGAAGAAAGATCTAGAAGAGGAAATGGAGGGCTGGCCAGTTAGCTCTGTTTGTTAGAGTGTGGTGCTACCAACACCAGGGTCCAGGGTTCAATCCCTGTACTGGACAGTCACCAATAAATAAATCAAAAAGGAAATGAGGATGAGAAAGAGCTTTTTGGTTTTTTTTATTTTATTATTCTTTCTTTCTGTTTTGGTTGGGATGATAGTCATAGCCTGCTGCTCATTGGAGTGATCTGGTCCTGAGTGGCTATCTGATCATGACACAGAGAGTGAGAGAACTGTGGAAGGGATAGAGAGGTCTACGCTGGTGTAGAGTGCAGGTGCTTTCCTTTGATGGGAGCACGGATGTTTGTGGTCACAAGAGGGAAGGGTGGCATGTGTGGGCATTGTGGCTGGTACTTGGGTAGGTTGGAGGGCAGAGTTTGTGAAATCTCTCTACTGATGGTTTGGATTTTCCCTGTGAAATAGGAACCAAGCTCATGACCTGAGAACGAGGGTGGGTAGAGGGAAGGTGTTGGACTACTGGACATTTGAGGAGAGAGAAGGTAGGAAATAGCCCTCTAGGTCCCTACTATTCAGAATGTGGTCTGCAGACCAGCATCATTGGCATGACCTGCGAGCTCCAAATGGAAAAAAACAGAATATGTACTTTACCGAGGTCTCCTCCAGGTGATTTCTTAAGCCCGTTCTCAGATTCACACACTGAACTCAATCAGGAAGATTTTAAAAATACAGACGCCCAAGCCACACCCAAGACCAATTTCATGAGAATTTGGGGGTGGTGGGGTTGAGACTCTAGCATCAGTATTCTCTAAAACCACGTGGGTGATTATAGCATGAAACCAATTTGATGACTGACTACACTGTGTATGTAAGGAAGCGAATAAACTTGGGAAAGCTCCCTTGAGGTTAATGATCCTGTCCTTAAAGAGACCGATCTTTTGGGCTGTGAGTTTTTCTGCAGCTATATATGGCTGTACAGATGCAAGTGTGGAATATGCAATGAGGTGAATTTGACGAGGGTTGAGTCTTTGCCAAGCAACTGAGAATTGCTTGCTAACCTGCCTTTTCTCCCACCCACACAACTTCCCTTTCCAACCAGATAGCTCCCTTTTTGTCTACATTTTAGCTTTCTGCAAGAGTAAAAAGGACCTTTGTAAGAGCTTAATGCACTGGTAACATACTATGACTTTTCCTCCTTGCATTCATCAGATTTTTGTAAATGTGATGATACAGTGGTTTGCCATCAGGTGTGCATGTGTGTGAAGGTTAATTCTAGGTTTCAACTTGATTAGATTAAGGAATGCCAAGAAACCTGGTAAAGCTATCTTTTTAGGTTTGTCCATGAGGGTGTTTTCAGCAGAGAGCCTGAAGGGACTGGGTGGGAAAGATCCGTCTTCATTGTAGGCGGGAACCCTCCAATCTGCTGGGGGACCAGAAAGAACAAAAAAGAAAAAAGGTGAATCTCTCTCTCTATCCGCCGGAGCTTGTATACACTCTGCTCTCTTGTCCATGGACATCAGGGCTCGAGACTCTTCAACTTGTGGGTTCCAGGACTTACAACAAGGATACCATCGGCTTCCCTGGTTTTGAGGCCTTCGGAATTGGACTGAGCATCCAGTTTGCAGATGGCCTATCATGAGACTTCTCTTCACAATCGTGAGCTAATTCCCCTAATAAATCCCCTCTTGTATTTACCATATCCTATTGGATCTATCTCTCTGGGGAACCCTGACTAATACTCTGTGGGGTGGGGGGGTGGAATGTGTATGACATAGGATTGATATTTAATTCTTCCAGCTTGAATAAACTCATCAGTAAATCTATGTGACCCTAGAGTCTTGAATATCATTTACTTTTTGCTTTTCCATTTTTTCTTTTATTGATTTATACAGATTTCCATCTTCCTCTTAAATTCTTGATTTAATTTTGATAATTTATATTTTCAAATGCTATTCTCCACTTCTCTAAAATTTCCCAGTTTACCCACAGGGATGTGTGCATAGTGTTGCCTTATAATCCTTGAATCTCTTCTCTTTGTCATATTCAATTTCTCATGCCTGATTTTCTTGATTTCCTTTTCTGCCTTTTTCCATCCTGCCTTTTCATTATATTTTACATACAGAGTTTTGTCTATCTTACTTATTGATTCAAAGACTAATTTTCTAGTCTTCTTTATTTCAGTTTTCTCCTTTTTTAATAAAATAAAAATTCATGTATATAAACCAGCATGTTTATTGTAGACAAATTAGAGCGATGTGCAGGAAAAGGGAGAAAGGTTATCATCAGATAACCTGTGAATATTTGACAGCTCTCTCTAAAGATGCTTCCTGTGCATTTATGTACAGACTATGACTGCCAGCATGTATTTTAAATGGCCCCATATTATAGTCTTGATCATCTGCTTGACTTATTCTTAGTTCGATAGTATGGAAAGTGATGAAGTTAGAGATGGAACTGTGGAGACTGAGATTCAAATTCTTATCCTGCCACTTTGCTTTGAGACATTAAACATATTTCTTATGACTCTGAAAAGCTTCCTTCTCAAGTACTCTCTGTGGAAAGCAGAGACGGTCTACCTGACAGGAATGATGAGAGAATTAGGAGTTTATTTTCCATCTCAGTAAATAGACATCATTGTCTGTACATAGATCTTTTACAAGCTGCTCTGATTATACATTCGTGTTTCAGTCTTTATCGTTATAAACAAATTATTTTTAAATCTTTCCATATAAATATTGGGTATGAATCTGATAATCTTTACATTTTCCAGAAGTACTATTGGTTGATAAAAGGACTTAAAAGGTTTCAAATAAATAATACTTCCCAAAATGCAATAGTTGATATGATAAACAACAGTCGATATTATAACGCCACACTTTCATAGATGAGAAAATTCTGTTATTTCAATGTGAATTTATTTGAATGCCATGGAGTTAAACAATTATTCTTCAATGATATGGAAAAAGAATATACTCAAGACAAGTGGATAAGTCCATGCAGTGCTTTTCAACCTGGATTCCTTGAGATAATTGGTCCCTACAGCAATGACTTTTCTTCTGTGTATCTACCAGTAGTAGTTCTAAAAAATAGTCACGCCCAATTTTTTTTCCATTTTATTTATATTTATTTTTATGGGGTATGTTTTAGCTCACCCCTCCCCCCCCCACCTCTTTTCCAGCCTCTGGTAACCATTATTCTACTCTCTACTTCTATAAGAACTACTTTTTTAAAAAAAGGTTTTTTAGATTCCACGCATGAGAGACTATGCAGAATTTGTCTTTCTGTGCCTGACTTACTTCACTTAACATGATGAAGTTAAGTGAAGTAACTTCATGTTGCTTCAGATGATAGGACATCATTTCTTTTTACAGCTGAATAGTATTCCACTGTGTGTATATATATACCACAGGTTTCTTTTATCCATTCATCCGTTGATGGGCATTTAGGTTGATTCCATCCCATGGCTGTTATGAACAGTGTTGCAATGAGCATGGGAGTGCAGGTGCCTCTTTGATATCGTGATTTCATTTCCTTTGGGTATATACCCAGCAGTGGGATAGCTGGGTCACAAGGCAGACCTATTTTAGTTCTCTGAGGAACCTCCATACTGCTTTCCACAGTGGCTGTACCAATTTACATTCCCACCAACAATGTAGAAGGGTTTCCTTTTCTCTGCATCTTCACCAGCTTTTGTTAGTTCTTCAAACCCATGAATATGGAATATCTTTCCTTGAATTTTGTTTCCTCTATACTTTTTCCCACCAACGTGTGATAGTTTCCATTGTTATGGTCTGTCGCTTCCTTGGTTAAATTTATTCCTAGGTATTTCATTTTTTTTCCCTTCTTTTTGGTAGCCATTGCGAAAGAGACTACTTTCTTGATTTCTTCTTCAGCTATTTTGTTATTGGCATATAGGAAGGCTATTGATTTTTACATGTTGATTTTGTATCCTGCCACTGTGATGAATTCATTTATTAGTTCTAGCAATTTTTTTTTTGTGGAGTCTTTAAGGTTTTCTATGTATGTGATCAAGTTATTTGCAAATAGGGATATTTTGACTTTCTCTTTTCCAATCTGAATGCCCTTTATTGCTTTCTCTTGCATCATTGTGCTGTCTAGAACTTCCAGTAATATGTTGAATTAGTTGGGAAAGTGGGTGCCCTCGTCATGTTCCAGATTTTAGAGGATAAGCCTCCAATTTTTATTCATTCATTATGACATTAGCTGTGCATTTGTCATATATGGCCTTTTTTGTGTTGAGGTACATTACTTCTGTGCCTAGTTGTTGAGTGTTTTTATCATGAAGGGATGTTGGATTATATCAAATGCTTTCTGTGCATCTATTGAAATGATCGCATTTTTTTTCTTTCACTCTGTTGATGTGATGGATCACATTTATTGATTTGCCTATGTTGAACCCATCCCTGCATCCCTGGGTTGAATCCCACTTGATCATGATGAATGATCTTTTTAATGTGTTGTTGGATTCTGTTTGCTAGTATTTTGTTGAGGATGTTCACATCTGTGTTCATTGGGGATATTGGTCTGTAGTTTTGTTGTATCTTTTTCCAATTTTGGTATGAGGTTAATGCTGGACTTGTAGAATGAGTTGGGAAGTATTCCCTCCTCTTCAATTTTTTGGAAGAGTTTGAGAAGAATTGGTATTAGTTTTTCTTTAAATGTTTGGTCGAATTTGGCAGTAAATCCATCTGGTCCTGGGGTTTTATTTGTTGGGAGACTTTTTATTACTGTTTCAATCAAATTACTTGTTATTGGTCTGTTTATGTTATCTAGTTCTTCATAATTCAACCTTGGTAAGTTGTATGTGTCCAACAATTGATACATTTCTTCTAGGCTTTTGAATTTATTCACACAGAGTTGTATGTAGTAATTCTCATTATCCTTTGTATTTCTTTGGTATCAGTTGTAATGTCTCCTTTTTCGTTTCTGATTTTATTTGTTGAGTCTTCCCTCTTTTTTCTTTGTTGGTCCAGCTAAAGGTTTATCAATTGTGTTTGTCTTTTCAAAAGACGAAATCTTTGTTTCATCAATCTTTTGTATATTTTTAAATTTCTAATTCATTTATTTCTGCTGTGATCTTTGTTATTTCTTTAGATGTAATGTTAGGTTATTTGAAGTCTTTCATCTTTTTTCGATGCAGGCATTTATTGCTAGAAACTTCCATCTTAGAACTGCTTTTGCTGTATCTCACAGGTTCTGGTATGTTGTATTTTCATTTTCATTTGTCTCCAGGAATTTTTAAATTTTGTTTTGATTTCTTCTTAGATACACTCATTGTTTAGGAGCATGTTGTTTAATTTCCATGCATTTGTAAGTTTTCTAGTGTCCCTTTTGTTGTTGATTTCTAGTTTTATTCCACTGTGGTGGGAAGAGGTAGTTGATATGATTTTAAATTTTTAAAAATTTGTTAAGGCTTGTTTTGTAACCTAACATACGGTCTATTCTAGAGAATGCTTCATGTGTTGCTGTGAGGAATATGTATTCTGCTGCTGATGGATGAAATGTTCTATATATGTCCATCAGTCCTAATCAGCCTAGAGTAGAGATTAATTCTGATGTTTCCTGGTTAATTTTTTGTCTGCATGATCTGTCCCTTGCTGAAGGCAGGGTGTTAAAGTCCCCAACTATTATTGTGTTGGAGTCTATTTCTCCCAGTAGACCAATACTGTTGGGTGCATATATATTTAGAATTGTTATGTCCTTATGTTGAAATGATCCCTTTATCATTACATAATGAACTTTCTTATTTATTTATTTATTTATTCTGACTTTACTTGGCTTGTAGTCTACTTTATCTGATGTGAGTATTAGCTACTCCTGCTCTTTTTTTGGTTTTTATACCTTCACTTTTAGGTGGTGTGTGTCTTTATAGGTGAAGTGATATTTTGTAGAAAGCATATTGTGGCTTTTTCTTTTATAATCCATTGAGCCACTCTGTGTCTTAATTGGGGCATTTAATTCATTTACTTTTAGAGTTAGTATTAATAGGGAGGGATTTGTTACTGCCATTTTCTTACTTTTTTCTGGTTGTTTTCTTGAACTCTTTCCTTTTTTCTCATTTTATTGTCTTCCTTTGTGATTGACTGGTTTTCTCTGGCCGTGTATTTTGATTTCTTGCTATTTATTTTTAGTATGCTACTAATAAGTTTTTGTGTTATGGTTACCATGAGGCTTACAAAAATCATATTATAGTTATAACAGATCATTTTAGATTAATAACAATCATACTATGGATGTAAGTAGTTTACTGACCACCTTTATGACACAGGAGTGTTCTGAAGTTGTCTGTGAACTTATTTTACTAACGAGTTATGTATCTTCAAATGTTTTCTTGTTGCTCCTTAGCTTTATCTTCTTTGAGAGTTAAGAGATCTTTTTTGCATTTCTTGTAAGGAAGGTCTAGTGTTGATAAATTAATTCCCTTAGCTTTTGTTTGTCTAGGAAAGACTTTATTTCTCCTTCACATTTGAAGGTTAGCTTTGCTGCATAGAGAATTCCTGGCTGACAGTCTTTCTTCTTCAGCACCCTGAATATGTCATATCATTCTCTTCTGGCCTCTAGGATGTCTACTGAGAAACCCACTGAGAAGTGTGTTATGGTTCCATTGAATGTTATGTGTTTCTTTTTTTTTTGCTGCTTTCAATATTCATTCTTTGTCTTTGATTTTTGATAATTTGATACAGTATGCCCTGGGGTGTTCCTCCTTTTATTAAATTTGATGGGCGACCTCTGAGCTTCCTGTACCTGGATGCTGTCATCTTTCTCCATACTTGGGAAATTTTCAGCCATTATTTCTTGAATCTGCTTCCTACATCTCTTCCTTTTTCCTCTCCTTCAAGTATGCCAGTCATGCACAGGTTAACTCACTGGAGGGATTCCCATATTTGCTGTATTTCTGCTTCATTTTTTTCTTACTCTTTTTCTTTTTGCTCCTCTGATTAAATAATTTCATATGTCCTATCTTCTAAAATCACTGATTCTTTCCTCTGTTTGATTAAGTCTACTGTTGGAGCTTTCTAACAAGTTTTTCAGTTCAGATAATATATTTTTTCTAGAATTTCTTTCTTTTTTTTAATTGACTCAATTCCTTTGTCAAATTGCTCATCCTGCTCCTGGATTGTTTTCCAGATATCATTTAATTCTCTATCTGTACTTTTTGTGACTCCCTGAACATCCTTAAGAGGGTTATTCTGAACTCTCTGTCAGAGATTTCATAAATCTGCTGATCCTCTGGGTCTACTGCTGGTGCTTCACTTATTTATTTTGTTGGTGTCATATTTCTCTGTTGTTTCTCTACCTTTGTGTCTTGACATTGGTGCCAGCGCATTTGAGGAGACTGCTCCTTTTCTAGGTTTTATATGTGTTCTTTTGTGGTGGTAGACTTTTACTGGTTAATACCAGAGCTTTGTCTCTGGTCTGTGATTTTGGTTAATTCCAAAACTGGGTGAACTTCCTGTGGGGACCAGCGCTTGAGGCCTGTGGTTGAGCTAAACTGCTGCTTTGCTGCTGATTCTCTGGGAAAGGCTTTTTGTGAGACTGAGATTTTAATTGTTGGCCTTCTAATCATTTCTGGGTTTTGTGAGGTCAGAGATACCTGGACTGTGTGGAAATTCTGGCCTGGGACTAAGTCTTTCCAGCAAACTGCACCCTCCACAATTCTATCACCCTGACCATTCTGCGTTGAGTGGGCCTGGGCCAATTGGAATGCAGATCAGCTATCCACACTGTGCTCCAATGCTCCCCTGGTGGACCAGCCTCTCCCAAACACTCTAAACACTTCCTGTGGGGTGGGCTGTGTGCCAATTCCTTGCAATGACTCAGTGGCCTCTGGTGAGTCTTTCTTCAATTGGCTGTTCCTACATGGGCCCATGGGACACCTGTCAGTGGTTTTTCAGGCTCAGGGGCTGGTATAGTGCTCTCTGAAGTCCTCTTCTCCCCTGCAGACTCTAAGCAACTTCATGCAAAGGGCACAGCTGTAGCTTTTGTCAGCTCCTGCTCCATGTGCTACAACCTCTTCCCACCCCTCACAGGTACTGACCTGACCCTGAAGCAGCTGGAGCTCGAAATGGTCAGAGTGGTCCCTTCTTTCTCTTGCTGCAGATTCTCATGTCTTCACAAACTCTGTAGGTCTCTCCTCCTCTACCCCCGAGGTCCAGAGGTTCCAGGTTGGCAGTCTTTGCTTTTTTAATAGCTGTAACTTGGTTGTGGGGGAGAATAATGCTGGGGACCATCTATTCTGCCATCTTTATGCATCGCCAAAGTTATTTTTTATATTCTGTAATTCAGATAAGGAGCCCTGAGTGAGAAAGATTTAATGAGGAAAATTAATTCAAATTCTTTCATTATATTTAAGATGAATTTTCCATAAAAATGTTTTTTGGTGAATTTGATGAATTAAGCATATACAAAAGCAATAAATTGCCTTTAAAATTTGGTATTAGAGGAACTGTGAAGTTATTTAATAAATTAATGTCACACAGTTAATATATATTGATTAAATGAATCTTATTTTCTTACTCGCCTTATCCTTGTTTACTTTTAGCTTTTTTATCTGTCAGGAGCACAGAAATAAGTTATATCTTCAACTGTCACTTTTCTGTTAATTTTCCATTTATTTTTTTCTTTTGTAGATTCGTGTTTTTCCTAACTCATTAATTCCCACTTTTATCTATACTTAGTTCTTGTGCTTTTCAGTTTTCTTTTTCTTGTTGTAACTGATTAAGTGGAAAGGATTGTGAATGTATTTTTGTTTGTTTAAAGTGGAAAACTTTTATAAATATTATCTTGCTTCTAAATACACATTTGACCAGATCCCACATCTTTCAATATTTAGCAATTTCTGACCACCGGTCCCACCAATTGCCACTGCTCTGTTTGTCCATGTTCCAGTCTTGTCATGCTTCTAAACAAGATGAGCAAATATAGTTATGATTTTGTTTTCCTCTTTAACCCAATTCATCCACTTTGAATATTTATTTATGAATAAATCGTAAAATAAGATAAATAAGACTGGGGAAATAGCCGAAATATAAATAAATACATACACTAAAAAAAGATATTTTGTAATCAATACAGTGAGGTGTTGGCAAAAGAACTGGCAAATAGATGAATGGGACAGAACAGAGCTCAGAAAAAGACCCACATAGATATAGTCAATTGATCTTTGACAAAGGAGCAAAGGCAATACAATAGAGAAAAGATAGTCTTCAGCAAATGTTGCTGGAATAACTAACTGAGCATTCACATGTAAAAACAAAACAAAACAAAACAAGCAAACAAAAAAAATGAATCTAGATACAGACCTTACACCCTTCAAAAAAATAACTCAAAATGGATCATAGAAATTTGCGTTTCAAGATGGCGGTGGCTGCAGCGGCTGGCATGGAGTAGCTGAGGTGGAAAAGGTGGCCAGGGGGCCTCAGGCAGCCGGAAAACTTGTGGACCTTCCTCTTGCCATCTCTTAAGGGAGGACCACAGCTGCTGGCCGGTTGTGGGGGTGACCGCCACTTTGCCCCCAGCAGGAGAGGCTGCCTCATTTACAGGCAACAGCTTTGAAGGGTGGAGCAGGAAAAGAACTGTTTCTTAGCTGCAAAAGCGAGTCTCGAAACAGGGAACACGGCGCCAGGGCTGCTGTGGATGCAGACAGGATCCCGGAGGCCGGGGCCGCGCTGAAGACGGCCAGCTGCCCTATTCAGGATTCAAGGTTTCAGGCCGGCATTAAAGAAGATTCCTGGGAGCGCCCGAACCGCACTGCGACTGAACAGCCCAAGGCGGCAGCGGCCGAGAATGGGGAAGGCAGCAAACCAGAAGCAGAGAGTGAGCGCCCAACCTCGCACAGCCCTGTGAGTGACCCCTAGCCAAGCCTTGTTTGGGGGGCTGACGCCCACCCAGCTCCCGCCTGCATCACCAGGCAACTCACCGCCCCGGGGCTGCCTCCATTTTCCCAGGTACTGGCAGCTCCGCCCGGCTCAGACGTCACTGAGCCTTCCCACTTGCTTGGGCCATCGCGGGGCTTTCCGGAGCCTGCGGGCCGGCCTCCCCTCCCACTCCCTCCACGGTTCTCTGGCGGGGCTGGTGGCGTGGGGCGTCTCTGGCCAGTGTTGGGAGGGCAAGGAACTACAGGCAGGCCGACTGTCACTCCACCACACCCTGGATTCCACCCCGGTAAACTTCCTGTTACTGGGAGGCAGATACCATCTCTACGTCCACCAGTTCGGAAAAAAACCTAACCAATTTCTGGTTGGGAATAGTGTAGTAGGAGAGTTCCCAGGTCCGCATGAACCTGCTGGAGAGCAGGCTGCAGGTGGGCGCTAGACTCGGTCTATGCCAGGGGGATACAAAGGTGAACAAGTCCCGAGAAAGATTTACGCAGTGCTACAAAGGCACCCAGAGCGACCGGTCGTCTGTGCCTATCAGAAACCTGGCAGACTTCCTGGGCAAGGCGGTGCCGAGCAGGGACTTGAAGGCCCAGCTGATAGACGAGGGGTGCAGAAGACACGCCCCAGCCCAGCACAGTGTGCACAGAGTGGGGAGACGTGCGGCCAGGGAGGCGGAGACTCGACAGAAAACACACACCCGGTGGGGTCGCCACTGCACGATCCAACAGCCTAGGCCAGAGCACACGGAACGGGGAGAAGTCCTGCACAGGAAGTGAAAGCTCAACAGAGATCACACACCCTGTGGTACGTGATCCACCAGCCCAGCAGAGTCCAAGCTGACCAGAAAGGTGGCTCCCCGGAGAGGCCCAAGACGTGAGGCAACCACACACACAAGGCACTAGAGGCCAACTGAGCAGTCACGGAGGGAGCCATACGAAAATGGCAACCACAGCAACATCTTAGTTAGTCATTAGTCTCAAACTGGTGGACTGTGAAACCCCCTGCCACAATGAATAAACACCAAAAAAAAGATACCAGAAATACAAAAGATCAAGAAAGTACACCACCAAAAGTTAATAAATCTCAAACTCTAGATCCTATAGAACAAGAAGCCCTTGAAATGACTGACAAGGAATTTCGAATGATAATTCTAAGGAAACTGAATGAGATACAAGAAAACTCAGCTAGACATCATGATGAAATGAGGAAAAGTATACAGGATCTGAAAGAGGAAATGTACAAAGAAATCAATGTCCTGAAAAAAAATGTAGCAGAACTTGCTGAACTGAAGAAGTTATTCAGCGAAATAAAAAACACAACGGAGAGTTTAATGGGCAGGCGTGTCGAAGTTGAAGAGAGAACCTCTGAACTTGAAGATGGGCTGTTTGAAATAACACAAGCAGACAAAAAGAAAGAAAAAAGAATCAAGGACATGGAAGAAAATCTGAGAGACATATCAGACAACCTCAAGCGCTCAAATATCCGAGTCATGGGTATTCCAGAAGGGGAGGAAAATGGAGATTCCATTGAAAACATATTCAACAAAATAGTGGCAGAAAATTTCCCAGGTATAGGAAAAATCACAGATCTTCAGATCTAGGAAGCTCAACGATCTCCAAACGTATTCAACCCAAAAAGGCCTTCTCCAAGACATGTCATAGTCAAATTGGCAAAACTCAGAGACAAAGAGAGAATCTTAAAAGCTGCAAGAGAGAAGCGTTAAATCACATATAAGGGAGCCCCAATCAGGCTAACATCAGACTTTTCATCACAAACCCTAAAAGCTAGAAAGGAATGGGATGATATTTTCAAAATACTAAAAGACAAAGATTGCCAGCCAAGAATACTCTACCCTGCAAGGCTATCCTTCCGAAATGAAGGGCAAATAGTATATTTCTCAGACAAACAAAAACTGCGGGAGTTCACTACCACACGACCACCCTTATAAGAAATCCTCAAGGGAGTACTGGGTTTGGTTCCTGAAAAATAACTACCACTGCCATAAAAACCCAAGAAAAATCTAAACCCACTAGTATAATAAAAATGGCATTCATGAAGAGAAAACAAGCAAACAAAAACGCTATCTACAACCTAAGGAACCAACAAACACAGAAACCAAACAGTAAATCAGAAAGCAAGGAACAAAAGACACCTAAGACAAACAAACAACCAATAAAATGCTAGGAATAAATCAACACCTTTCAATAACAACTCTTAATGTTAAAGGCTTAAATTCCCCAATCCAAAGACACAGACTGGCTGACTGGATCAAAAAGACTATGCTGCCTACAAGAGACCCACCTCACCCATAAAGATTCCCACAGACTAAGAGTGAAAGGATGGAAAAAGTTTTACCATGCAAACAGAAAAGAAAAACGAGCTGGAGTAGCTATTCTTATATCTGACAAAATAGACTTTAAACTAAAAACCATAAAAAGAGACAATGAGGGACACTACTTAATGATAAAAGGACTGATCCATCAAGAAGACATAACAATCATAAATATGTACGCACCCAATGTTGGAGCAGCCAGATTTATAAAACAAACTCTATTAGACCTAAAGAAGGAAATAGACACTAATACCATAATAGCAGGGGACCTGAACACCCCACTGTCAATATTAGACAGATCATCTGGGCAAAGAATCAGTAGAGAAACACAAGATCTAAACAAGACTCTAGACCAATTGGAATTGGCAGATATCTACAGAACATTCCACCCAACAACCTCAGAATATTCATTCTTCTCATCAGCACATGGATCATTCTCCAGGATAGATCACATATTAGGTCACAAATCAAGTCTCAACAAATTCAAAAAATTGGAATTATCCCATGTATCTTCTCAGACCACAATGGATTAAAACTAGAAATTAATAACAAACGAAACTCTGGAAACTATACAAACACATGGAAATTAAACAGCATTCTACTTAATGACATACGGGTCCAAGAAGAAATCAAGCAGGAAATCAAAAAATTTATTGAAACTAATGAAAACAATGATACATCATACCAAAACCTATGGGATACAGCAAAAGCAGTATTGAGGGGAAATTTATTGCATTAAATGCTCACTTCAGAAGAATGGAAAGATGGCAAGTGAACAACCTAACACTTCACCTTAAAGAACTAGAAAAACAAGAACAATCCAAACCTAAAGTTAGCAGATGGAAAGAAATCATTAAGATCAGAGCAGAACTGAATGAAATCGAAAACCAAAAAACAATTCAAAAGATCAATGAATCAAAAAGTTGGTTTTTTGAAAAGATAAATAAAATTGACAAACCATTAGCATGGCTAACAAAAAAAAGAAGAGAGAAGACTCAAATAACCAAAATTAGAAATGAAAAAGGTGATATTACAACTGATTCATCTGAAATACAAGGAATCATTCGAGACTACTATAAACAACTATACACCAACAAATTTGAAAATCTGGAGGAAATGGATAAATTTCTGGACACACACAAGCTCCCAACACTGAACCATGAAGACGTAGAAAATTTGAACAGACCAATAACAAGAAAGGAGATTGAAGCTGTTATCAGAAGGCTCCCAACAAAGAAAAGCCCAGGACCAGATGGATTCACAGCAAAATTTTACCAAACATTCAAAGAGGAATTGACACCGATTCTTTACAAACTATTCCAAAAGATTGAAACGGACGCAAATCTCCCAAACTCACTCTATGAATCAAACATTATCCTGATACCAAAGCCAGGTAAAGATATAACCAAAAAAGAAAACTACAGGCCGATATCCTTGATGGATATAGATGCAAAAATCCTCCCTAAAATACTAGCAAACAGAATACAGCAACACATACGTAAAATTATTCATCACTATCAAGTGGGATTCATCCCAGGGATGCAAGGTTGGTTCAACATACACAAATCAATAAATGTGACACACCATATTAATAAACTCAAATACAAGGACCATATGATCATCGCTATAGATGCTGAAAAATCATTTGATAAAGTACAGCACTCATTCATGACAAAGACCCTCTATAAGTTAGGTATAGAGGGAAAGTATCTCAACATAATTAAGGCCATATATGCCAAACCCACTGTCAATATCATCCTGAATGGGGAAAAGCTGAAAGCTTTTCCTGTAAGAACAGGAACTAGACAAGGATGCCCACTCTCACCACTCCTATTCAACATAGTGTTGGAAGTACTAGCCAGAGCAATCAGAGAAGAGAAGGAAATAAAGGGCATCCAGATTGGAAAAGATGAAGTCAAACTGTCCCTGTTTGCAGATGACATGATCCTATATATCGAACAGCCTAAAACCTCTACAAAAAAACTGTTGGAATTGATAAATGATTTCAGCACAGTAGCAGGATACAAAATCAACACACAAAAATCAGTAGCATTTCTTTTCTCCAATAGTGAACATGCAGAATGAGAAATCAAGAAAGCCTGCCCATTTACAATAGCCACCAAAAAAATAAAATACTTAGGAATTGAGTTAACCAAGGAGGTGAAAAATCTCTATAATGAGAACTACAAACCACTGCTGAGGGAAATTAGAGAGGATACAAGAAGATGGAAAGATATTCCATGCTCTTGGATTGGAAGAATCAACATAGTGAAAATGTCCATACTACCCAAAGTGATATGTAAATTCAATGCAATCCCCATCAAAATTCCAAAGACATTTTTCTCAGAAATGGAAAAACTATCCAGACATTTATATGGAACAGTAAAAGACCACGCATAGCCACAGCAATGTTGAGTAAAAAAAATAAAGCTGGAGGCATAACACTACCTGACTTTAAGCTATACTACAAAGCTATAATAACCAAAACAGTATGGTACTGGCATAAAAACAGTCACACTGACCAATGGAATAGAATAGAGAATCCAGAAATCAACCCACACACTTACTGCCATCTGATCTTTGACAAAGGCACCAAGCCTATTCACTGGGGAAGGGACTGCCTCTTCAGCGAATGGTGCTGGGATAACTGGATATCCATATGCAGGAGAATGAAAGTAGATCCATACCTCTCACCGTATACTAAAATCAACTCAAAATGGATTAAGGATTTAAATATACACCCTGAAACAATAAAACTTCTTAATGAAAACATAGGAGAAACACTTCAGGAAATAGGACTGGGCACAGACTTCATGAATACGACCCCAAAAGCACGGGCAACCAAAGGAAAAATAAACAAATGGGATTATATCAAACTAAAAAGCTTCTGCACAGCAAAAGAAACAATTAACAGAGTTAAAAGACAACCAACAGAGTGGGAGAAAATATTTGCAAAATATACATCTGACAAAGGATTAATATCCAGAATATATAAGGAACTCAAACAACTTTACAAGAAGAAAACAAGCAACCCAATTAAAAAATGGGCAAAAGAGCTAAGTAGGCATTTCTCTAAGGAAGATATACAAATGGCCAACAGACATATGAAAAAATGCTCAACATCACTCAGTATCTGGGAAATGCAAATCAAAACCACATTGAGATACCATCTAACCCCAGTTAGGATGGCTAAAATCCAAAAAGGAACTCTCATACACTGTTGGTGGGACTGCAAAATGGTGCAGCCTCTATGGAAAATGGTATGGAGGTTCCTCAAAAAATTGCAGATAGATCTACCATACGACCCAGCTATCCCACTGTTGGGAATATACCCAGGGGAATGGAAATCATCAAGTCGAAGGTATACCTGTTTCCCAATGTTCATCGCAGCACTCTTTACAATAGCCAAGAGTTGGAACCAGCCCAAATGTCCATCATCAGATGAGTGGATACGGAAAATGTGGTACATCTACACAGTGGACTACTACTCAGCTATAAAAACGAATGAAATACTGCCATTTGCAACAACATGGATGGACCTTGAGAGAATTATATTAAGTGAAACAAGTCAGGCACAGAAAGAGAAATACCACATGTTCTCACTTATTGGTGGGAGCTAAAAATTAATATATAAATTCACACACACGCGCCCGCACACACACACACACACACACACACACACACACACACACACACACACACACAACTGGGGTGGGGGGAAGAATATATAACAACCACAATTACTTGAAGTTGATACGACAAGCAAACAGAAAGGACATTGTTGGTGGGGAGAGGGGAGGGAGAAGGGAGGGAGGTTTTGGTGATCGGGAGCAATAATCAGCCACAATGTATATCGACAAAATAAAATTTTTAAAAAAAATGGATCATAGATCTAATTTCAAAATACAAAACTATAAAACTCCTAGAAGATAATGCAGGAGAAAATCTACATGACTTTGGATTTGACAACTTTTTGATACAACTCCAAAGGCACAATCCATGATAGAAAGAATTGGTAAGCTAGACTTCATTGAAATTTAAAATTTCTGCTCTGCGAAAACACTGTCAAGAGAGTATGAAGAAAAGTAATCGACTGGGAGAAAATATTAGCAAAATACATATCTGGTGAAGGACTGTAATTCACAATATACAAAGAACCCTTTAAAACTCAACAATAAGAAAATGAACAACCTAATTAAAAATGGACATCTCACCAGAGAAGGTATACAGATGGCAAATAAGCATATAAAAAGATGCCCAACATCATAAGTCAATAGGGAATTAAAAATTTAAACAATAATGAGATACCACTGCACACCTATTAAAATAATGCAAATCTAAAACACCGACAACACCAAATGCTGGCAAGGATGTGAAGCAACAGGAAGAAACTCACATGCCTTGATGTCTGGAATGCAAAACAGTACATCTACTGGGAAAGAGTTTGGCAATTTATTTACATAACTAAACATACTCTTAGTATAAGATTTTATATAAGCAATCAAACTCCTAGGTAATTTACCCAAATGAGCCGAAAACTTATGTCCACACAAAAACCTGCACACAGATGTTTACAGCAGCTTTATTTATAATAGCCCAAATGTGGAAGCAACCAAGATGTCTTTCATTGGGTGAATGGACAAATACACTGTGGTATATTCAGAAAGTGGAATGTTATTCGGTGCTTAAAAGAAATGAGCTATCAGGCCATGAAAAGACATGTAAGAATCTTAAATGCATTACTAAGTGAAGGGAGTCAATTTGAAGAAGACAATACTGACTCTATGACATTCTGAAAAGTGAAAAACTGTGGAAACAGTGGTCAAAAGATCAGTGGTTGCCGGGATTAATGGGTAAAGGAGGGATAAATAGGTGGCACACAGGGCATTTTTACAGCAGTGACGCTGTTATGTATAATACAACAATGGTGATACATGTCATTATTCATTTGTCCAAACCCACATTGTGCACTACACCAAGAGTGAGCCCTAATGTGAAGTATAGACTTTAGGTAATAATGTCTATGCAGGGGGAGGCTGTGCATGTATTGGGGCATAAGATATACGGGAACTCTGTATTATTTGCACACCTCTTCTAAAATTGCTCTAAAAAATAAAGTCTATTTTTTAAAAAGGATACTTCAGATTAGTGTTTAAAAGGAAATGCCTGAGGGCAATATGACAGGGCATAAGTAGAGGGAGCAAACGATGATGGGCTATGGGTGCTATCCGTGAGGTACCTGAACTCCTCTTGTTTGCGCGGCGAGACAGGCTTTCTGATTTCCCAGTGCTCAGGGTTTGCTGCTGCTATTTTGGTGAGGAAAGTACTGGATTGCTATTCCCATATGGTTATTAAATTGTGTGTGTGTGTGTGTGTGTGTGTTTATGTCAAAGAATATTCTCAGAATTATTTTGTTTTTTGAGAATTTAGTATAAATGATCTATTGCCTAACACAATCCTTTTTGTGAGCCCACGTGTACACCTGCAAAAACGGAAAGAGCATTTCTGCCTCTACCACTCACAGTTTAATCTGCATCCATTAACCAGCTTTATTGGTCATATTGCTCATATTCTTTACATATTTTTTTTTTTTTACTTGTTCTGTCAAAGACTGGGAGAGTGTGTCAAAGTTTTTTCAAACAACTTAATATCTTTGCATTTCAAATACATTTTATAAGCACATTCAGATGTATTTGGATGCTTTCTCATTCATCTCATAAATATTCATGACTGTAATGCCTCCATTGACATTTTATCTTAATTGATGAGTGCTTTCAAATTTCGTCCTTGACATATTTTAGTATCAAATGTTTGAGCAAATCAAACTTTGTTCCGTCTTAGAGGATGTTTGTTTTGTTTTGTCTTACTTTTGACTTCTTTTAGTATGGATAAATTGGGGAAAGACTTCAAATATTCATTTTTTTATACAGATTCCTATAATGATACAACTTAAATCAATTTAATAGTATTAAAAGAATAAAGACTTTTTAATCTTTCCTAGGGTGACTTTAAAAATTAAAATATAAGCAGAAACACTAAATGCATTTATCATTCAATGTATATTAATTTTGAAAAGAAGAGGATGAGATAGCCCACTACAAACTGAAAAAAGAACTGAACAAAGAATAAAGCACAGTCGTGCACATTCCTTGGTTAAAACATTGATACTTAATTTTTTATTCAAATTGCATTCAAATCAAATCATGGTTTCCATTTTATTATCTATTATACCTCAACCTTAGAGATCATTGTACCATGACATGCTTTGTTCTATTGTAGTCATTTATGTATTTCACTTGGCAAATTGGTAAGTGTTCATATGTATATTATTAGAGGTTTAAAACTAAGTGCATAATATTTTAATGCTTTAAAGTTTAGTTGTGCAAAAAGCACAGAAAAGATTTCATTTAACGATGATTTTCTTTTGAAAACAAATTATTATTATGTTGGGAATCTATATCATAATTATATATACATATACAGGAGATGACAGCATAGTGTGAAAACAATCAGTATCATGTTGTACCAGGAGTAAATTCTAAACTTATCACTTAAACATCAATTGTATAAACTCTCGGAACTTCAGTTTCAAATTAGTGAAAAAAAGGAATTAGATAATTACGACAGTAAGCAAATTAATGTCCCCTCCTACAAAAATGTTCATGTTCCCAGAATCTGTGAACACGTTACCTTACATGGCAAAAGAGAATTAAAGTTGCAAATGGAATTAAAGCTGACAATCAGCAGACCTTAAAGTAGAAAGATGATACTAAGTGATCCAGACGGATCAATGAAATTGCAAGGGCCCTTGATGTGATAGAAGGGAGGCAAACAGTCTGTCTTGGAGTGGGGCAGCATGAACAGCAGTCTTCCAGCCATTGCGTGCTCCAAGCTGGAAGAGACCACAAGCCAAGGAGTGCCAGAAACCTCCATATGACCTAAAAGGCAAGGAAACAGATTCCCCTCTGGAGCCTCTAGAAAGGAACACAGACTTGCCAATGAAACTGGGGGGACAGACTTGATTGGAGAGTTGGAATGTTTGCTTCTTAACTGAATGCCTTATGGCTTAAAGACAGCACCTGCAATGCCACTCTCAAGATATTTCTGCAGACCACCTCCAACTACAACCCTACTCTGAGGCACACACACCTCGGACCCTAAGGCACGACGGAAAATATCAGTCAAGATGCCAGGAATAGCTGTGCTGACTTCATCCCAAAGCAATCGGCTTCCCACATGACTCCAGGGATCTTCTACTCATGATCCTGCTGTGTAAATGCTTGTGATTCTAAGCTATTGGGGAGTCTGGGGTCTTAAAGTTCCTTTAGTTACCACGGGCTTCTTTGAATGGCCATCCAAATAAATAAAAATGACTTTAGCACTGCAAACTTTGGCGTGAGAGAACTCTTAGTCATTTGGGCAGCAGAAGAGGAACTCTTCTTGGTTCAGTAACAACCACACCTTGTTTTTTCACCTTGGTGAAACCCATTACGGACTTCAGAACTCCAGAATTACAAGGTTATCTGTAAGCTCATATTGTTTAGCATACTGCACTTAGTAGCTTCGCTCACTTCAATTCAAATATTTGTCTAAAAGCTGAAAGACTTCCTGGTTGTTAAGAGTTGATAAACTTTTGCCTATACAGCAACCTGGTCATGGGTGGGTGATGAAGTCAAAAAAAGGGTCTTTGCAGTGGGGAGAGGGCGAGGGAGATCATTGTACAAGGCAGCTTTGCTGGAACTTCTTTGAAACTCACCATGCAGAGCTCGGATAGTCCATTTTTGAGAAAGTAACTCATTCGGGTTCTGCAGGCTCGAGGTTTTAGAGTAATTGGAAAGAGTTTGGGTTCCAACCATTGCTTATAGTCTTTGCTGGCACACATCCATGCCACATCTAGATTGCAATAAATGGATAAGAGCTTAATTGTTTTGCTTTTGATTTCACTATTTTCTTTCAGTTAGTAGTAATGAAATGAAGCACACTTCTGAGGTTAGCAGAAAGACTTCTTGATAATGACTTCCTCTAGGCATCATTGGCTTTTCTCATTTAATCAATAATTTCATAATTTTATGGAGCACTTTGTAAAGCTCCCTCTTCTGTGTATATACACACATGGATACACAACCAGTCTTGTTGTTTTAAAACATTAATTTCTGTCAAAACTGTTTATATACTTTTTAAATATTATAAATCCCCCTGTTTATTTTCTATCAGCATGCTGTCTTTATTACATAATGGACTGTTATTATTTAGATTGGAAATATCACCAAATGAACATAACCAAACTATTGATTCATTCAGTTACATTATAGGGAAAGTCCTTGTTTGTAGTAACTTTGCTGAGCTTCAAAACAGTGCCCTCAGCAGACAGTACAAGGCTTGGCATTTTCTCTGCCTCTCTTAACACAAGGTGTAGGATAAAATACAACTGGGCACAATTATACAGGGCTGGAGAATGAAAGCAAAAATCAAGATTATACAGGGTCATTTCCCCCACAGTTATTGCTAATACCCACCAAAAAGTAATAAAAGGAAAATAATGTATAATGTGAAATCCTCACTTCTGAAACTTAAAAACATTTCTAGGGGAAAAAATGTGCTTTTCGTTTTTCTGACTTTTGTAAGAAACTCTCCACCCAAGTAGAGATGACCCATACTCTTCCTTTTTGAAACTTGTCTTATATTTATACAGAGTATGACTAGTTTAGAGGAAGCTCCAATGCCCTCCTGAAGTAAGATTTGAAGATTTTCTTGCTTTTATAAGAGTATAAGCATGCTTTCTTTCTGTGATAATCCCTCATACCTCTTGTAAACACACTATATATATATATATGTTAAAACAAAGGTTTCAGAGTTTTGCAAGCTCACAAAATACCCTCTGCTATAAATCATCTTATACTTAAAATTTTAAACCTATTTTCAGTTCAATTATTTTCCTATGGTTCGTATGTCAAGGTGACTTCAAGAGTAAGATTTATATATATATAGCTAATCAATTTCTTCAACAGAGGAAAAACTGATTAGCATTCTGGTGCCCAAATGTCCAGATGGCATTTTCTATTGAAAAGCTGACAAAAGTGCTGATATATGTATATTTTAGGATTATGGAAAAAGAAAACCACATTTGTTCTGGTTGGCGTATCTGCTTGGAAGAAGAGCCTGCGTACATTATTTTTACAAGAAAAGAAGCAAAACTTTGTGGGGCTGTCATTATTCCCCACGTATGCAATCTTCACAGCAACTTCAACGTAAGTCTTGTATTCACTTGACTGAGGAAAACACTTGGGTTCAGGAGGTTAAGTGAGCTGAAGTGGCTGAGAGAGGATTAGGATTTGGTTTTGCTTGTCTGTAAGCCCGGGCTCTTGTGACTACCTTCTCTCTTATTCTCTGTTATAGTTGCCTAGATATGGTTAACTAGGCAATTCCTATCACTGGTCTGTTTGCAAGAATTGGCAAAGAAACCATTGAAACATCTGTCTTCATCCAGAAAAACTAGAAAGGATGGAGTTAAAGAGATAAAAATAGCATAGTCCTTTTAGAAATGTAGATGTAAAAGAGGAATAGACACACAAGGTGAGATGATGTTTGATTACTACACATAATGGATTCCTGAAACGCTTAAATGTAATTAAAGATATAAAAAGGACAGCCTGAAACATAAAAATGTTATGAATATACAGGACTATAATTAGTTGCTTTTTTGAGACCTAGCACTAGTTGTAAATCCTTGCCCATTAAAAAAAATAAAAAGCAAAAGAAAGAAGGCTGCTTAGGAAGACAAAGATGATCTAAATTCTGAGCTCGCTGGGGGGTGACCATTAAGGGAGGAAGAAGAATTGAGTCAATAGAGTTAGAGTAGCCTCAAAGAAGATCCCTGGAATGATAAAATATTGTCTAGACCGCTAGCTAAGTTTCACAATTTTATTGGCAATTTAATACGATTCCATTGCAGTCTACACCCTTAAGACTTAGTATATCGAATTGTATTTTTTAAGAGAGTAATGAATCCGGAATTTATGTTTGGCAATACCCTCAAGAAAGCAACATTTCTCTTGATACATCTGCCCTGATAATTTCCTCATTTGACTACACAAATGAAACTGCAACCGATATGTAACACCGGTTATATTCGGGTAAAGATTCCAACACAACAGAGACCCAGGAACCTTCTAAGACTTTCTCCTGCTTTCAAAAGTCACAAAGACAGACTCATAAAAGCATTTTTAAAACACAGTGTCCTGGAATTGGTTCATCTTCAACTAAATGATGGTGGCATTTTAAAAGTCACATCTCTTCAAGAAGGAAAGAAAACCAGGACCATTGTATATGGTAAGAAAAAAAATTGTTAAAGGAATATTCCTTTTCTTTCAAGAAAAAAGAAATGCGATTTTTTTAATCTTAAAAACACTATTAAACTTGAATTTAATATTGAATTTATTAAATTACAAATTTTAGAATGTGGTTTCCTTTAACCCCTTTAACTCATAAATATTATTTTTGTTTATAAATCTAGAAAATCATAAAAAATAAGGACACTTGTTTTCAAGAAACCCTTTGAATAATGTTTGGTAAATTCAGATTGAACAGGGTGGATTCCAAAGCAGTGGCAATATCTATATTGTGTATGTGTTAGTGAGAGAAAATACATATAAAAAAAAAGATTATATACATAGTATAATTCTGGTGTGAAGGCAGGGTTTCCCAGCCTCAGCACTACTGACATATTTGTCTCTGGATCATTCTCTGCGGTGGGAGCTGTCCTGTGCATTGAAGGATGTTAGGCAGCGTCCCCGGGCTCCACCCACTAGAACCCCAGGTAGCCCCCCTGCAGGTGTGATAACCCAAAAGGACTCCAGACATTGTCAAATGTCCCCTAGGGGGCTACATTGTCCCCGTTGAGAACCACTGTGTTAGGGAGAGAGTTTTTTTTTTTTTTTCTTATAATTCTGCTGTTAGGGAATTTTTTTCCTTTTCTCATTTTGTTTTTTTTTTATCATCTGAAATCTTCCTACCCTCACTTTCGTAAAAATGTAAGCTCCATGAGAACCTTGTTCATCTTGTTTAGCATACTCAAACCCTAGCAACTTAAATGAATACTGCTAGAATAAGTAAATATAAATATAATCAAAATAAATCTGCTCATGCTTTGAGTATACAAAAAAAGATGTGGTTACATTAATAATAAATTTAAATCTCTGAGTTCTCGAGCTGTGTATTAAATGGAATTTCATTAACCTTGGATAAGTGAATATTACAAATATCAATCCTTCACTCTGCCCTGTTTCTTCTACTTTTATTGGGTTAGAAACTCAACAAATAGCCATTGTAGGCAAGGTTGTGGAGAAACGAGTAAGAAACATATTGGACATTGGGAATGCTCTGTAGTTCATAAACTGGAAAAATCTCTACAGAATGTCAAGATACCTTGTCAACTAAAACGGGAAAAACAATTCAGTTAAACTTGTTAAACTCAACTATTGTTAAAACAATAGTAAACCTATTTTTCAGCTTTAATTACTTTTCTATGGATGTCCCAAGGATTAAAATGATGTGTCCAAACTTGTGGGAAGAAATTAATGGTAGACAAGCCATAGACTCCACAAGAACACAAATAATTAGGGCAGCTGCAGGACGGACTACATGAGAAGGCTGCAGGGTAGAGGAAAATGAGGATCGACTATTACTAAAGAAGATGCGGAGCGTATGAGGATGTTAGGTTCTAAGCTCAATCTGAAGCCAGACATGGCCAGGACTCAAAGGCCAGAAGCAAACATCCCAACAATATCTGAATTTAATGTTTATTCAGTGAGGGGCTGGCAGAGATGGAAACACCAGACATCTCTGATCAACTCATAGAAAGTGGGGGAGACCCAGCAGCAAGTACAGAGAAACTTCCCATCAGTGGAAAACAGAGTTTGGTACAGGAATTCGTCCTGCCCAGATGCCTGAGCTTAACACCACACCCAGATGTGGAGGCTACGAGTCCAGTTAGAGGGCTGTGAAGGGTGGATGTGAATGTATTCTAAGTCTCTCAGGGACCTGGTTTGTGTGACATGCTTACTTCCTCTGAAGACTCCACAAGCTGAGCTTGTAGTAGAGTCACCACGTAAGAAATGCCTTCTTCTACAGGGGCCCACAGGCAAGCCTCTGCCTCTGCAGGCTGGGCCACCTCCCTCCATGTCATTGTGGGGTAGAGGAGGCATGTGCCTGCTGCTGCTGTTGGGTGACTAAAGTGACACTCAGTCCTGTTGTACAGGAAGGAAGGAGGGAAGCAGGGAAAAAGGGAAGGAAGGAGGAGAGAGAAGAAAATGATGAAAGGTTGGAAGAATGGAAAGATGGAAGGATGGATAGACAGGAGGGAGGGAGGAAGGAGGAAGTTACGCAGAAAAGGAAGGAAATGAAGGTAGGAAAAAGGTTGGGAGAATGGAAAGAAGGAGTAAAGGAAAGAGGGAAGGAGGGAAGGAAGGAGGGAAGGAAGGAAAGAAGGAAGGAAGGAAAGAAGGAAGGAAGGAAGGAAGGAAGGAAGGAAGGAAGGAAGGAAGGAAGGAAGGAAGAAACATAATGAGGAGTTATATTAAAACATTAGATCAATCATGGATTTTATACAATATGCTCGAGTTAAAAATACAGTTTACACAGATGCAAATTCAAAGTGTGTGTACAGGTGTTTCCTGTCATTGTTTTTGGATGCCATCCTGTTGTGAGGGTAAAAAGCCCTTCCCGAAACTTCCCCACAGCCCTCCCCGAGCAGAGCATGCCTCTTCTGCCTCTGCAGCCGATGCTCCATGTCCCGGAAAGGGACAGAACGTGACATGCCGTTGCTCCCAGAGTGCCATGTAACACAAAGCATTTCTGGTGTGAACGTGCTGCTAGGAAAGCTTTGTACACATTCAAGTTATTGTCAGTCTTCTGATGACAAACATACTCAGGTGCCCTCTGTGGAGACAATTCTTCCCACAATATCCCCTCAGGACAGAAACTTCTGCCTCCATATTTCATGCTAAACAGCCCAACTGAGTTTTTCCTTACTCAATCTATTTAATTCTTTTTTTTTTAATTTCACTGTTTTATTTATTATTTATTTTTATTATTATTAGCATATTATTACAAATCATGATTTTTCTTTATGCCCTTTACCCAACCTGCCACTCCCCAAGCTCCTCCCAGACCCCTCATCTCCAGTATCCTTAGGTTTATTCTCTCCTTCTGTAAGTTCAACATATTTTTTCTTTCCTTCCTTTCCCTTCCTTCCTTCCTTCTTTTCTTTCTCTTCCCTCCTTCCTTTCTCTTTCTTTCCCTTCCTTCCTTTTCCCTCTTATTTTCCTCCTTTAAGACTTATTTCCTTCCTTCACTGCTTTCCTGAAACTGCTCCCCCTGAGGTCACTTACGAATGTCTGCTCCTCGCATCCTGCTCACCTCCACAGCGTCTCTGAGGATGTGGCCACTCTGTTGTCCCCACGTTGAGATGGTGTGAGACCAGGTGACTTCCCTGCTGCCTCTCCTATTATGTAGCAGATGCCGTGGATTTCTGTGGATCCCAAGACCCCTGGCTGTGAGCTCCATGCCTCGGCTGCTGAAGGCCACTGCGACAGCTCCAGCCATGCAGTAGTGGCTTGGCTCCTTGCTTCCCCACTTGTCTCTGTCTCTTTATGGTTTCTCCTGACAATTCTTTCTTTTTTAAATGGAAACTTAATTGATTATACCTATTTGTGAGGTACAGAGTTGACTATCAACATTTGTGTACAACATGTGATGGTTAAATCAGGATACTTAGCTAATTTATTATTGCAATACATGAACATTCTTCGTGTCCACTGAACAGTAATGCTTGCTGGCCCCTCTCCCACCCCCCTTTCCCACTTCTAGTACTCCCCTCTCTGTTCTCTTCTTCTGAATGCTCAATGTATTACTGTGATTGTTGTTTCTTTTTTCTTTCTTTCTCATTTATTTAATATTTAGCTCTTACTTATGAGTAAGGATGTGTGGTATTTCTCTTTCTGTGCCTGGCTTATTTCACTTAATATAATTTTCTCCAAGCTCATCCATATTGCTGTGAATAGCAGAATTTTATTCTTTTTTATGGCTGAGTAGTATTCCATTGTGTATAAATACCACATTTTCCTTATCAGGTCGTCTGTTGATGGACATCTAGGTTGGGTCCAACTCTTGGCTATTACGAATAGAGCTGCAATAAACATTGGAATACAGGGATCCCTTCAGTATGATGATTTCCATTCCTTTGGGTATATACCCAGCAGTGGGATTCCTGGATCCTATGGCAGTTCTATCTGTAGTTGTTTGAGAAACCTCCATACTGTTTTCCATAATGGCTGCACCAATTTACAGTCCCACCAACAGTGTAGAAGGGTTCACCTTCTGACAATCCTTTCCTAATACATCCCGTTTTGAATCTTTGGGCTGGTGTCAGCTGTTAGGGAACCTGTCTCCTAACACTGAATCTCTGTGCCCATTATCACATCTTTAGGTCTGTTCATTTCCTCCTGAACACTCCCCATTACTCCTTTAGAAATCCCATCCATTCCCACAGCTCTGTCCAGGACTACACGTCCCAAAGAGTAATCCTCCATGCTAACCTTTCTCCAAAGCTCCTACTTGGGTTGTTTTCAATGGGATGTCTACAATTTCCACATTTAATATGTGCAAAACCAAATCCATCCTGTCTAGACCACACTTTCTCAAGAATTGATGTGACTAACCATCTTCTTCCTCTTCTCTGCTCACGGCCAAAGCAGGCTTATATGCAGAGCTGAGGTTGAGGGTGGGGACAGGGCGTAGGGCTGGTTTAGTGCTAGTTCACATTTATGTGATGCCCCTGCTTAAAGTGCAGAGTGTCTCCTGTATGGCGCCAGACCTTGGGGAGCTCTTACACCCAGATGTCTGTCCCCTTTGCAGGGCAAGGGCTCCATCCAGATCCAAACTCACATTTGTAGCATTAGCCAATTCTCCCTGAGCCACAGTAGCTTGAAAGTTCCAATATTTGCCTCACTTCTCTTGGTTTAGGCTTTTCTCCAAAACTACTGTTCTGGCAGTTTGCTAGTGTCGTTGCAAGTCTTGAATCTTTTAAAGATATCTTTAAAAGAATATTTTATCCAGAACTTTCTTTTCAATGTTTTT
The DNA here is from genome assembly GCF_027409185.1 of Cynocephalus volans. Lineage (NCBI taxonomy): Eukaryota > Metazoa > Chordata > Mammalia > Dermoptera > Cynocephalidae > Cynocephalus > Cynocephalus volans. The sequence goes on from NC_084478.1 coordinate 6,701,646, forward strand.
TCAGCCAGTGGGAGGATGGGCTTGATTGACCCAACTAGCATTACTGGAGAAGGACATTCAATGATTTCTCTTTTCTACACCATTATTTTAATTCAGACTCTTCAAATCCCTTCATAGAATGATAATCATCCCTAAAACTGGTTTCTCAAGTCTCTTCTCATTTCCTCTCAGTGATTTCAGATTTATCTTCCTGAAACAAAATTATGACACGTTCCTCTTTCCACGCTTGGAAACTGTCAATGTCTTTCGACTTCCAAAGGAGCCATTACAAATTCCTCAGGCAGGACAGCACAAGCCTGTTTCCAGGACATGCCCTTTCCTCCCACTACTGACCACTGTGCATTTAGCAGATTCTTCAAATAAGTGAATTCCATGTCAGCATGCCTCCTGATTCCAAATATCCTGTATGTACACCATTTTTCTTCTGCCCAGAGTGAAGAACTTTCTTCTCTAGTTCTTCACAAGCTACATCATTCCACAAAGCGTTTCCTGCCCCCATATAGGAAAGCTCTTCTGGTCTGATGCTCCAAGCCTCTTTTATCTTTCATACTTCCATGCTACTTCCAAGTCACCTTGCATGCCAGGATTCTTTTTTTTTTTTTTTTTTTTTTTAAGAGCATCTACTTTATTTATCTTCCAACTAGTTCTTTCCTTTTTTTTTCTTTTTTTTCTTTTTTAAATTTTATTTTGTCGATATACATTGTAGCTGATTATTGCTCCCCATCACCAAAACCTCCCTCCCTTCTCCCTCCCCCCCTCCCCCCAACAATGTCCTTTCTGTTTGCTTGTCGTATCAACTTCAAATAATCGTGGTTGTTATATCTTCTCCCCCCCCCCCGGTTTGTGTGTGTGTGTGTGTGTGTGTGTGTGTGTGTGTGTGAATTTATATATTAATTTTTAGCTTCCTCCAATAAGTGAGAACATGTGGTATTTCTCTTTCTGTGCCTGACTTGTTTCACTTAATATAATTCTCTCAAGGTCCATCCATGTTGTTGCAAATGGCAGTATTTCATTCGTTTTTATAGCTGAGTAGTAGTCCATTGTGTAGATGTACCACATTTTCCATATCCACTCATCTGATGATGGGCATTTGGGCTGGTTCCAACTCTTGGCTATTGTAAAGAGTGCTGCGATGAACATTGGGGAACAGGTATACCTTCGACTTGATGATTTCCATTCCTCTGGGTATATTCCCAACAGTGGGATGGCTGGGTCGTATGGTAGATCTATTTGCAATTGTTTGAGGAACCTCCATACCATTTTCCATAGAGGCTGAACCATTTTGCAGTCCCACCAACAATGTATGAGAGTTCCTTTTTCTCCGCAGCCTCGCCAGCATTTATCGTTCATAGTCTTTTGGATTTTAGCCATCCTAACTGGGGTTAGATGGTATCTCAATGTGGTTTTGATTTGCATTTCCCGGATGCTGAGTGATGTTGAGCAATTTTTCATATGTCTGTTGGCCATTTGTATATCTTCCTTAGAGAAATGCCTACTTAGCTCTTTTGCCCATTTTTTAATTGGGTTGCTTGTTTTCTTCTTGTAAAGTTGTTTGAGTTCCTTATATATTCTGGATATTAATCCTTTGTCAGATGTATATTTTGCAAATATTTTCTCCCACTCTGTTGGTTGTCTTTTAACTCTTTTAATTGTTTCTTTTGCTGTGCAGAAGCTTTTTAGTTTGATATAATCCCATTTGTTTATTTTTCCTTTGGTTGCCCATGCTTTTGGGGTCGTATTCATGAAGTCTGTGCCCAGTCCTATTTCCTGAAGTGTTTCTCCTATGTTTTCTTTAAGAAGTTTTATTGTCTCAGGGTGTATATTTAAATCCTTAATCCATTTTGAGTTGATTTTAGTATATGGTGAGAGGTATGGATCTAGTTTCATTCTCCTGCATATCGATATCCAGTTATCCCAGCACCACTTGCTGAAGAGGCAGTCCCTTCCCCAGTGAATAGGCTTGGTGCCTTTGTCGAAGATCAGATGGCAGTAAGTGTGTGGGTTGATTTCTGGATTCTCTATTCTATTCCATTGGTCAGTGTGTCTGTTTTTATGCCAGTACCATACTGTTTTGGTTATTATAGCTTTGTAGTATAGCTTAAAGTCAGGTAGTGTTATGCCTCCAGCTTTATTTTTTTTGCTGAGCATTGCTTTGGCTATTCGTGGTCTTTTATTGTTCCATATAAATGTCTGAATAGTTTTTTCCATTTCTGAGAAAAATGTCTTTGGAATTTTGATGGGGATTGCATTGAATTTGTATATCACTTTGGGTAGTATGGACATTTTCACTATGTTGATTCTTCCAATCCAAGAGCATGGAATATCTTTCCATCTTCTTGTATCCTCTCTAATTTCTCTCAGCAGTGGTTTGTAGTTCTCATTATAGAGATTTTTCACATCCTTAGTTAACTCAATTCCGAAGTATTTTATTTTTTTGGTGGCTATTGTAAATGGGCAGGCTTTCTTGATTTCTCATTCTGCATGTTCACTATTGGAGAAAAGAAATGCTACTGATTTTTGTGTGTTGATTTTGGATCCTGCTACTGTGCTGAAATCATTTATCAATTCCAAGAGTTTTTTTGTAGAGGTTTTAGGCTGTTCGATATATAGGATCATGTCATCTGCAAACAGGGACAGTTTGACTTCATCTTTTCCAATCTGGATGCCCTTTATTTCCTTCTCTTCTCTGATTGCTCTGGCTAGTACTTCCAACACTATGTTGAATAGGAGTGGTGAGAGTGGGCATCCTTGTCTAGTTCCTGTTCTTAAAGGAAAAGCTTTCAGCTTTTCCCCATTCAGGATGATATTGGCAGTGGGTTTGGCATATATGGCTTTAATTATGTTGAGATACTTTCCCTCTATACCTAACTTATAGAGGGTCTTTGTCATGAATGAGTGCTGAACTTTATCAAATGCTTTTTCAGCATTTATAGAGATGATCATATGGTCCTTGTGTTTGAGTTTATTGATATGGTGTATCACATTTATTGATTTGTGTATGTTGAACCAACCTTGCATCCCTGGGATGAATCCCACTTGATTGTGATGAATAATTTTTTGTATGTGTTGCTGTATTCTGTTTGCTAGTATTTTAGTGAGGATTTTTGCATCTATATTCATCAAGGATATCGGCCTGTAGTTTTCTTTTTTGGTTATATCTTTACCTGGTTTAGGTATCAGGATGATGTTTGCTTCATAGAATGAGTTTGGGAGATTTGCGTCCGTTTCAATCTTTTGGAATAGTTTGTAAAGAATCGGTGTCAATTCCTCTTTGAATGTTTGAAAATTCTGCTATGAATCCATCTGGTCCTGGGCTTTTCTTTGTTGGGAGCCTTCTGATAACAGCTTCAATCTCCTTTATTGTTATTGGTCTGTTCAAATTTTCTACGTCTTCACGGTTCAGTTTTGGGAGCTTGTGTGTGTCCAGAAATTTATCCATTTCCTCCAGATTTTCAAATTTGTTGGCGTATAGTTGTTTATAGTAGTCTCGAATGATTCCTTGTATTTCAGATGAATTAGTTGTAATATCGCCTTTTTCATTTCTAATTTTTGTTATTTGAGTCTTCTCTCTTCTTTTTTTTGTTAGCCATGCTAATGGTTTGTCTATTTTATTTATCTTTTCAAAAAACCAACTTTTTGATTTGTTGATCTTTTGAATTGCTTTTTGGTTTTCAATTCCATTCAGTTCTGCTCTGATCTTAATGATTTCTTTCCGTCTGCTAACTTTAGGTTTGGATTGTTCTTGTTTTTCTAGTTCTTTAAGGTGAAGTGTTAGGTTGTTCACTTGCCATCTTTCCATTCTTCTGAAGTGAGCATTTAATGCAATAAATTTTCCCCTCAATACTGCTTTTGCAGTATCCCACAGGTTTTGGTATGATGTATCATTGTTTTCATTAGTTTCAATAAACTTTTTGATTTCCTGCTTGATTTCTTCTTGGACCCATATGTCATTAAGTAGAATGCTGTTTAATTTCCATGTGTTTGTATAGTTTCCAGAGTTTTGTTTGTAATTAATTTCTAGTTTTAATCCATTGTGGTCTGAGAAGATACATGGGATAATTCCAATTTTTTTGAATTTATTGAGACTTGATTTGTGACCTAATATGTGATCTATCCTGGAGAATGATCCATGTGCTGATGAGAAGAATGAATATTCTGAGGTTGTTGGGTGGAATGTTCTGTAGATATCTGCCAATTCCAATTGGTCTAGAGTCTTGTTTAGATCTTGTGTTTCTCTACTGATTCTTTGCCTAGATGATCTGTCTAATATTGACAGTGGAGTGTTCAGGTCCCCTGCTATTATGGTATTAGTGTCTATTTCCTTCTTTAGGTCTAATAGAGTTTGTTTTATAAATCTGGCTGCTCCAACATTGGGTGCGTACATATTTATGATTGTTATGTCTTCTTGATGGATCAGTCCTTTTATCATTAAGTAGTGTCCCTCCTTGTCTCTTTTTATGGTTTTTAGTTTAAAGTCTATTTTGTCAGATATAAGAATAGCCACTCCAGCTCGTTTTTCTTTTCTGTTTGCATGGTAAATCTTTTTCCATCCTTTCACTCTTAGTCTGTGTGAATCTTTATGGGTGAGGTGGGTCTCTTGTAGGCAGCATATAGTTGGGTCCTGCTTTTTGATCCAGTCAGCCAGTCTATGTCTTTTAATTGGGGAATTTAAGCCTTTAACATTAAGAGTTGTTATTGAAAGGTGTTGATTTATTCCTAGCATTTTATTGGTTGTTTGGTTGTCTTAGGTGTCTTTTGTTCCTTGCTTTCTGATTTACTGTTTGGTTTCTTTGTTTGTTGGTTCCTTAGGTTGTAGATAGTGTTTTTGTTAGCTTGTTTTCTCTTCATGAATGCCATTTTTATTGTATTAGCGGGTTTAGATTTTTCTTGGGTTTTTATGGCAGTGGTAGTTATTTTTCAGGAACCAAACCCACTACTCCCTTGAGGATTTCTTGTAAGGGTGGTCGTGTGGTAGTGAACTCCCGCAGTTTTTGTTTGTCTGAGAAATATACTATTTGCCCCTCATTTCGGAAGGATAGCCTTGCAGGGTAGAGTATTCTTGGCTGGCAATCTTTGTCTTTTAGTATTTTGAAAATATCATCCCATTCCTTTCTAGCTTTTAGGGTTTGTGATGAAAAGTCTGATGTTAACCTGATTGGGGCTCCCTTATAGGTGATTTGACGCTTCTCTCTTGCAGCTTTTAAGATTCTCTCTTTGTCTCTGAGTTTTGCCAATTTGATTATGATATGTCTTGGAGAAGGCCTTTTTGGGTTGAATACGTTTGGAGATCGTTGAGCTTCCTGGATCTGAAGATCTGTGATTTTTCCTATACCTGGGAAGTTTTCTGCCACTATTTTGTTGAATATGTTTTCAATGGAATCTCCATTTTCCTCCCCTTCTGGAATACCCATGACTCGGATATTTGAGCGCTTGAGGTTGTCTGATATCTCTCTCAGATTTTCTTCCATGTCCTTGATTCTTTTTTCTTTCTTTTTGTCTGCTTGTGTTATTTCAAACAGCCCATCTTCAAGTTCAGAGGTTCTCTCTTCAACTTCGACAAGCCTGCTGGTTAAACTCTCCGTTGTGTTTTTTATTTCGCTGATTAACTTCTTCAGTTCAGCAAGTTCTGCTACATTTTTTTTTCAGGACATTGATTTCCTTGTACATTTCCTCTTTCAGATCCTGTATACTTTTCCTCATTTCATCATGATGTCTAGCTGAGTTTTCTTGTATCTCATTCAGTTTCCTTAGAATTATCACTCGAAATTCCTTGTCAGTTATTTCAAGGGCTTCTTGTTCTATAGGATCTAGAGTTTGAGATTTATTAACTTTTGGTGGTGTACTTTCTTGATTTTTTGTATTTCTGGTGTCTTTTTTTTGGTGTTTATTCATTGTGGCAGGGGGTTTCACAGTCCACCGGTTTGAGACTAATGACTAACTAGGATGTTGCTATGGTTGCCAATTTGGTATGGCTCCCGCCGTGACTGCTCAGTTGGCCTCTAGTGTCTTGTGTGTGTGGTTGCCTCGGGTCTTGGGCTTCTCCGGGGATCCACCTTTCTGGTCAGCTTGGACTCTGCTGGGCTGGTGGATCACGTACCACAGGGTGTGTGATCTCTGTTGAGCTTTCACTTCCAGTACAGGACTTCTCCCCGTTCCGTGTGCTCTGGCCCAGGCTGTTAGATCGTGCAGTGGCGACCCCACCGGGTGTGTGGTTTCTGTCGGGTCTCCGCCTCCCTGGCCACACGTCTCCCCCCTCTGTGCACACTGTGATGGGCTGGGGTGTGTCTTCTGCACCCCTCGTCTATCAGCTGGGCCTTCAAGACCCTGCTCAGCACCGCCTCGCCCAGGAAGTCTACCAGGTTTCTGCTAGACACAGACGACCGGTCTCTCTGGGTGCCTTTGCACTGTGTAGATCTTTCTCGGGTCTTGTTCACCTTTGTATCCCCCCGGTATAAACCGAGTCTAGTGCCCGCCTGCAGCCTGCTCTCCGGCAGCTTCAAGCAGACCTGGGAACTCTCCTACCACACTATTCCCAACCAGAAATTCGTTAGGCTTTTTTCCAAACTGGTGGTCGCAGAGATGGTATCTGCCTCCCAGTAACAGGAAGTTTACCGGGGCCGGAATCCAGGGTGTGGTGGAGTGACAGTCGGCCCGCCCGTACTTTCTTGCCCTCCCAACACTGGTCGGACGCCCCACGCCCCCAGCCCCGCCAGAGAACCGCGGAGGGAGTGGGAGAGGAGGCCTGCCCGCAGGCTCCGGAAAGCCCCGCGCCAGGTCAAGCAAATGGGCTCAGTGATGGCCGAGCAGGGCAGAGCTGCCCGCACCTGGGAAAATGGAGGCAGCACCGGGCGGTGAGTGGCCTGGTGGTGCAGGCGGGAGCCGCGTGGGCATCCACCCCCCGAACAGAGCTGTGCCAGGGATCACTCACAGTGCTGTGCCAGGTCGGGTGCTCGCTCTCTGTCTCTGGTTTGTCACCTTCCGTGTTCTCTGCGCTGCCGCCTCGGGCTGTTCAGTCGCGGGGCGGCTCGGGCGCTCCCAGGAGTCTTCTTTAATGCCGGTCTGAAACCTCGAATCCTGAATAGGGCAGCTGGCCGCCTTCAGTGCGGCCCCAGACTCTGGGATCCTGGCTGCATCCACAGCAGCCCTGGTGCCGTGTTCCCTGTTTCAAGACTCGCTTTTGCAGCTAAGAATCAGTTCTTTTCCTGCTCCACACTTCAAAGCTGTTGCCTGTAAATGAGGCAGCCTCTCCTGCCGGGGGCAAAGTGGTGTTGAGCCCCCACGACCGGCCAGCAGCTGTAGTCCTCCCTTAAGAGATGGTGAGAGGAAGGTCCATAAGTTTCCCAGCTGCCTGAGGCCCAGTGGCCGCCTTTTACACCTCAGCTACTCCGCACCAGCTGCCGCAGCCGCCGCCATCTTGAAACTCCCCCGCCAGGATTCTTTTTAACGTCACTTACCCTCTTGAGTACTGATGTATCACCACCTGGTTAGTCCTCTCTCATCCAACTGTATCTGGTGCAGTGCATATTACATGTAGAATAATTCATCCTTAATCTTAAGGTTTTGTTTGTTTGTTTGATGTATGCATGCCTTTTTAGCAATGGGGCAATGGGGGAAATTTCAATGCAGTTGGATGCTACTCTTACTGCGGTCAATTTCTATACAAAAAAGAAAGAGAGATTTGCCAAAGTTTTCTAAATTTTTATAAAATATGAAGACAAACATTTGATAATGTTAAATTTCCATGGAATTGGCTAATCTCACAGTAAATTTGCTATGCACTCTGTATAATACTAAAACATGTAATTCAGGTGCTTGAGAATCATAAGAAAGGGGATAAGGGATGAAAGAACAAACCAGAACAGAAGTGGACTTTTAGAATAAACCTTGGGAGAGAAACCAAATGCTAAGGTAAGGTAAATCCAGGTCTTAGAACTGCCTTGCTATGTCGCTTAGGAGGGAGAGAGCTCAGGCCTAATTGGAAGAGACTGAGTGTTTGCATTCAGTGCAAAAGTAGCAGAGCTGAGACTACAACACAATTTGAAATTGCAGGCTGAGGAGGTTAAGTAAAGTTTGCACATGGTTCTTTGTCCATTTTCAACATGCACAGAACTCTGTACTTCTGGGACAGTAGTGGGAAGCAGCAGACATCATTGAACAACTGTAAGTCACAAACCCAGAGAGACAAGGAACATTTGGCTCAAAGAAAAACAGAAAAAAGTTCTGTCCCTCAGAATGAGCATCATTTACCATAAAGGACACTGACTTGTAACTATTAACTTAAAGCCATAGGGAAGGAAAGTCTTTAAACAGATCTGGTAAGATGTGGCAATAGCAGCTGGTTGTAGAATTTCCCTTATTTCTAATTTAATATCATTAACATGCTCTGAAGGAAGCAAGTTGATTTGTTTGATTTTACTGAAAAAAATTGTAATCATCTGAAATTTCATAGATTTACTGTCCCCTGGGTCACTCTAACTCTGTTTTCCCGTCAGATCTTAAATTTTGCATCCAAAATATATTCAGTGTGGTCATTTGTTGCAGTTGGGATGCACTAGCGTGTTGGCATTTCTCAGTGTATAGTGAATGAATGAATAAACGAATGAATGATAAGTGCAGTGTTATGTGAACATTTCTTGTTTGCATTTCTCCCTCTTCAGATTCTACCTGCATTTAGAATAAGATTTAAATTAGAAGAGAAACTGGATTTCTTATCTTCTTGGATATAGCATTGCTTTCCAATTCTGTTCATAATTTTCTCTGGGAGTAGTTAATTTTAGAAGAGCCCTAAACAAATATCAAATTATTAGGCTGACTATTTGTAATGCTGATTAATGTTTAAGCACATATTGAGAAAGCTTATTTGTGTGTGTAAATCTGGCATACAGACATTGCCTTCATTCTGAATTACATGTTTTAGTATTATGCAGAGTGCGTAGCAAATTTACTGTGAGATTAGCCAATTCCATGAGAAACATCTGTTCACATGGAAATTTAATACTCTTATCAAATATTTATCTTCAGATTTTATAAAAATTTAGAAAACTTTGGCAAATCTCCATTTCTTTTTAATATAGAAATTGTTTATAATCTTCATTTTAAAGTTATAGCTCAAAACGTAAGTACTAATTTCACTTAATTAATTAAGGGTCACAAAGATTATGTTTGGTCAACATGAGTATACTAATTATCTTGATTTGATCACCACATATTGTACACATGTATTGATATTCAATTCTGTACCCAACAAATATATATGATCAATTATCTTTCAATAAAAAATGAATAAATGTAAGTACTAATTTAAATATCAATTGTGCTTACAATTTTAGATTATAGGTACATGATTTGTGAAGAAATGATGGAGATTTCCCTCCAGTTTAAAACCTTTTGGGCACAAGTAAGGTAATCCAATAAAGTAGAATTTCACACACCAGATTACTCTTATACAAACACATCAACTATTATTTTTCCACCGCAAATAGTTTGAAGATTTGAGGTGCCATTTCAGCATATTTCTCTTCCTCTCTTAGTTACTTAAGTGAAGATGTAAGAATCCATGTGAAGATCTGCATAAACTCTGTATCTCCAAATTGCACGATGCATTATGTATTTGAGAATGAACTAAGTTTGAAAAATTTTCTCATCTCCCAGAATAGTTACCAAGCTTCTTCACTTCAAGGAGAAAACCAGCAGGAGATAGGCCTTCTGTGCCTGAATTTTAAAGCCTATGTTTTGAAGGCAGAGGGAAATTCCAAGAGAGAGAAAAAAACCAAGAGTCTGGACCCAGGGCCATGCCCAACCAGGCCATCTACCTGGAGATCACCATTGAGAACTCTCTCCGCTTCCTCTCCTGGAGAGACGTGAATGAGGGAAGCAGAAAGAAGTAGTGGCAGTCTTTTCCCAGTACCCGTCCCTTCTTAATTATGTAGCAGAGTTTTTCTTCTCCTGATGGAACTATAGGGAGAATAATAAGCCTTAACTCCACCACCACCACTGCCATCAAAGAAACAAATGAATGAGAAATTCAACTAGTGAATAGAGCTTAAGACATGAGCTTCTGCCTATGGACAAAACTGATCCCTAAGATACTAAAAACGAACCCAATGTCAGGTTAATGTGTTCTCCAAATTAAAACAAGGTACATTTCTGTTTGAATATTTTTGCCTAACTGGTCACTGAAATTTGCAAAGATTGATGCTACTACGCATTGTTAGTGAAGGTGTGGCGGAAAATGTTCTCAAAAACTGCCGAGAGTATATCCTGGTGCAACCTCTCTTGAAGGGCAGTTTGCATAGAACCGTTCAGAATTTTAATTATGTATTTCCTTTGACCCAGCAATGCTACCCATAAGGGTGTATCCTATGGAAATATTTGCAGTGGGCAAAGATAGATGCACAAGGATCAAAAAGAATCTACGTGGCCACAAGTAAAAAATGATCATGTAAGTTTTAGTGTACCCAGGCGTAGACAACTATTAAAATTAGTAAGTTAGTTTGAGGGAATGATTTCTGTGATATGTTACTCAGCGTGGTGGGGAGGGAGGGGCAATTCAGAAGAATATATACTGTATAGAAAGTATGAACCATATCTATTTTTGATACTAAAAAGAAAAACATTTACTCTGTCTCTATATCTACACACAAAGAAACAAATACACACCAAACAGATAATGATTAATACTCTTAATATATGGCCATGAGGGACTGATTTGAAGATGCTTTTTCATCGTGTGTGTTTCTTAACGTATATATGATTTTTTTAAAAATTTTATTTTGTCGCTATACAATGTGGTTGATTATTGTGGCCCATTTACCGAAACCTCCCTCCCTCCTCCCTCTCCCCCTCCCACCCAACAATGTCCTTTCTGTTTGCTGGTCGTATGAACCTCAAGGAGTTGTAACTGTTCTGTCTTCTTCCCCCTCCCCCGATTTTTTTGTGTGTGCGTGTGAATTTATTTATTTATTTTTAGCTCCCACCAATAAGTGAGAACATGTGATATTTCTCTTTCTGTGCCTGACTTGATTCACTTAATATAATTCTCTCTAAGTCCATCCATGTCATTGCAAATGGCAGTATTTCATTCTTTTTTATAGCAGAGTAGTATTCCATTGTGTAGATATACCACATTTTCCATATCCAATAATATAATGATGGACATTTGGGCTGGTTCCAACTCTTAGTTATTGTAAATAGTGCTGCGACGAACACTGGAGAACAGGCATACCTTCGACTCGATGATTTCCATTCCTCTGGGTGTATTCCCAGCAGTGGGATAGCTGGGTCATATGGTAGATCTATATGCAATTGTTTGAGAAACCTCCATACCATTTTCCATAGAGGCTGCACCCACCAACAATGTATGAGAGTTCCTTTTTCTCTGCAACCTCGCCAGCATTTATCGTTCAGAGTCTTTTGGATTTTAGCCATCCTAACTGGGGTTAGATGGTATCTCAATGTGGTTTTGATTTGCATTTCCCGGATGCTGAGTGATGTTGAGCATTTTTTCATATGTCTGTTGGCCATTCGTATATCTTCCTTAGAGAAATGCCTACTTAGCCCTTTTGCCCATTTTTTAATTGGGTTGCTTGTTTTTTTCTTGTAAAGTTGTTTGAGTTCCTTGTATATTCTGGATATTAATCCTTTGTCAGATGTACATTTTGCAAATATCTTCTCCCACTCTGTTGGTTGTCTTTTAACTCTATTAATTATTTCTGTTGCTGTGCAGAAGCTCTTTAGCTTGATATAATCCCATTTGTTTATTTTTCCTTTGGTTGCCCATGCTTTTGGGGTCGTATTCATGAAGTCTGTGTCCAGTCCTACTTCCTGAAGTGTTTCTCCTATGTTTTCTTTAAGAAGTTTTATTGTTTCAGGGTGTATATTTAATTCTTTAATCCATTTTGAGTTGACTTTAGTGTATGGTGAAAGGTATGGGTCTAGTTTCATTCTCCTGCATATTGATATCCAGTTCTCCCAGCACCATTTGCTAAAGAGACAGTCTCTTCCCCAGTGTATAGGCTTGGTGCCTTTGACAAAGATCAGATAGCTGTAGGTGTGTGGGTTGATTTCTGGATTCTCTATTCTGTTCCATTGATCAGTGTGTCTGTTTTTATGCCAGTACCATACTGTTTTGGTTATTTTAGCTTTGTAGTATAGTTTAAAGTCAGGTAGTGTTATGCCTCCAGCTTTATTTTTATTTATTTATTTATTTATTTTTTGCTCAGCATTGCTTTGGCTATGCATGGTCTTTTGTTATTCCATATAAATGTCTGGATAGTTTTTTCCATTTATGAGAAAAATGTCATTGGAATTTTGATGGGGATTGCATTGAATTTGTATATCACTTTGGGTAGTATGGACATTTTCACTGTGTTGATTCTTCCAATCCAAGAGCATGGGATATCTTTCCATCTTCTTGTATCCTCTCTAATTTCTCTCAGTGGTGGTTTGTAATTCTCATTATAGAGATTTTTCACATCCTTGGTTAACTCAATTCCTAAGTATTTTTTTTTTTTTGGTGGCTATTATAAATGGGCAAGCTTTCTTGATTTCCCTTACTGCATGTTCACTATTGGAGAATTGAAATGCTACTGATTTTGGGGTGTTAATTTTGTATCCTGCTACTGTGCTGAAATCATTTATCAACTCCAAGAGTTTTTTGTAGAGGCTTTAGGCTGTTCGATATATAGGGTCCTGTCATCTGGCTGCCCTTTATTTCCTTCTCTTCTCTGATTGCTCTGGCTAGTACTTCCAACACTATGTTGAATAGGAGTGGTTAGAGAGGGCATCCTTGTCTAGTTCCTGTTCTTAAAGGAAAAGCTTTCAGCTTTCAGCTTTTCCCCATTCAGGATGATATTGGCAGTGGGTTTATCATATATGGCTTTAATTATGTTGTGATACTTTCCATCTATACTTAACTTATAGAGGGTCTTTGTCATGAATGAATGTTGAATTTTATCAAATGCTTTTTCAGCATCTATACAGATGACCATATGAGCCTTGTGTTTGATTTTATTAATATGGTGTATCACATTTATTGATTTGTGTATGTTGAACCAACCTTGCATCCCTGGGATGAATCCCACTTGACTGTGGTGAATAATTTTATGTATGTGTTGCTGTATTCTGTTTGCTAGTATTTTAGTGAGGATTTTTGCATCTCTATTCATCAAGTTTATCTGCCTGTAGTTTTCTTTTTTGGTTGTATCTTTACCTGGTTTTGGTATCAGGATGATGTTTGCTTCATAGAATGAGTTTGGGAGATTTGTGTCTGTTTCAATCTTTTGGAATAGTTTGTAAAGAATCGGTGTCAATTCCCCTTTGAATGTTTGGTAAAATTCTGCTGTGAATCCATCTGGTCCTGGGCTTTTCTTTGTTGGGAGCCTTCTGATAACAGCTTCAGTCTCCTTTATTGTTATTGGTCTGTTCAGATTTTCTACATCTTCATGGCTCAGTTTTGGGAGCTTGTGTGTGTCCAGAAATTTATCCATTTCCTCCAGATTTTCAAATTTGTTGGCGTATAGTTGTTTATAGTAGTCTCAAATGATTCCTTGTATTTCAGATGAATCAGTTGAATATCACCTTTTTCATTTCTAATTTTTGTTATTTGAATCTTCTCTCTTCTTTTTTTTTTTGTTAGCCATGCTAATGGTTTGTCAATTTTATTTATGTTTTAAAAAACCAACTTTTTGATTCATTGATCTTTTGTATTGTTTTTTGGGTTTCAATTTTATTATTTTCTGCTCTGATCTTAATGATTTCTTTCCGTCTGCTAACTTTAGGTTTGGATTGTTCTTGTTTTTCCAGTTCTTTAAGGTGAAGTGTTAGGTTGTTCACTTGCCATCTTTCCATCTTTCTGAGGTGAGCATTTAATGCAATAAATTTCCCCCTTAGTACTGGTTTTTTAGTATCCCACAGGTTGTGGTATAATGTCTCATTATTTTCATTAGTTTCAATAAATTTTTTGATTTACTGCTTGATTTCTTCTTGGACCCATATGTCATTAAGTAGAATGCTGTTTAATTTCCATATGTTTTTATAGTTTCCAGAATTTTGTTTGTTATTGATTCTAATTTTAATCCATTTTGGTCTGAGAAAATACATGGGATAATTCCATTTTTTTTTAAATTTGTTGATATTTGATTTGTGACCTAATACGTGATCTATCCTGGAGAATGATCCATGTGCTGATGAGAAGAATGAATATTCTGAGGTTGTTGGATGGAATGTTCTGTAGATATCTGCCAAGTCCAATCCGTCTAGAGTATTGTTTAGATCTTGTCTTTCTTTTATTTGAAGATGCTTTTTCATTGTGTGTTTTTTAATGTATATATGATTTTTTCAATGTGCATTATCATTTTCCATTAAAAAATACACATAATTTTAAAATAAAATTTGCCACCAGATGCAAAGTTTCTAAAAATACTCAGAATTCATGTGGTAAAAGGTAGCTGGGCTTTTGACTGCTGCCCATTGAAAACATCAATGTGTGGCAAAACAGCTATATATACTTGCATAAATAATATGCATTTATATTGCTATACATACCTGCATATACAGTATAGGTATGTATTGCTATATATACCAGTATATACGTTATATGTATGTCCTCTGACTTGCTATGAGGAAGTAAACCCACCTCGAACTAACATGTCACATGTTGGGAGGATCAGAAGCACCTTCATCCCAAATAACCATGAGAGGAAATTACTTCAGCTCAAATAAGAGTTTGGAAATACTTTTTATATAGCAATTGCAAAAATACTTTTTTCTCTGTAAAATTTCAGAGAACCTAATATTTCTATGAATGTTATTGCATATTGTCTGCTGTCATGAATGGTACAATAAGGCTCCTCATCAGAAAAATCTGCAGGGTGCAACCAGAGCCTTAAAGAAGAGTATTCACCAACGATATGCAGTTATGTCATTTATACAAACGTTGTCATAATCAAAAAACATTAGCAAGTACTGTTTTAGTTCATTTTGTTTTGCTATAACAGAATTTACCTGAGACTGGGTTATTTATAAAGAAGAGAGGTTTATTAGGCTTACGATTCTGGGACAACTGCATCTGGCACAGACCTCAGGCTGCTTCTACTCATGGCGGAAAAGTGGCAGGGAGCTGGCGGGTACAAGCAGATCACATGGCGAGAGGAAGCAAGAGAGAGAGAGAAGGTGCCAGGGTCTTTTTAAGCAACAAGCTCTCACGGGAACTAATCCAGAGAGAACTCACTCCTGAATCCCCCCTCCCCCAGGGAGAGCATTAATCCATTCATGAAGGATCTACCCTCAAGACTCAATCAGTTTCCAACACTGCCACATTGGGGATCAAATTTCCATGAGTTTTGGGGGGGACAACACATCTAAACTCCATCATTCTGCCCCTGGCCCCCCAAAACTCATGTCACTCTCACATACAAAATACAATCATTCCATCCCAACAGTCCCACAAGTCTTAGCTTGTTCCAGCACCAACTTAAAAGTCCAAAGTCTCCTCTGCATCCAAAAACAAAAGTTCTTCCTGCCGTGAACCTGTAAAAGTCAAAACCAAATTTATCTACTGCCAATATACAATGGTGGAACAGGCATTGGGTACAAGTTCCCATTCCAAAAGGGAGGAATAGGCCAGAAGAAAGGCGAAACAGGCCCTAAACAAGTCCCAAACCCAGCAAGACAGACATTAAATCTCCAAGCTCCAAAATAATGTTTTTTGATTCCAAGTCCTGCATCCTGGGCACAATAGGGCATCTGGGCCCCCAAAACATCAGGCAGCCTTGTTCCCACAGCTCTGCCAGGTATGGCACAGTGGGCCGTGCTGGTGCCTGTGGCTTTTTCAGGCCTGCATTGCATGCTACAAGTGGCCCTGAAGTTCTGCGGTCCTGGCGGCAACCCTGCTGCAGTGGCTGTACTAGACGTTTCCCTGGTGGCAGCTCTCTGTGGAGGCGCCAACCCTACTTTCCTGCTCAGAACTGCTCTAGTAGATGGCCTCTGTGGTGGCTCCACCCCTGTGGCAGGTCTCTGCCTGGGCCCCCAGACTTTTCCATACATCCTCTGGAATCTGGGTGGAGGCTGCCATGCTCTCAAGTCCTGCCGGCCTGCAGATTTAACTGGACGTAGCTGGGCTTCTACTCTCCAGAGCTGCTGCATGAACCACATGTGGGGCTGCTCCAGCCCGAGCAGCTGGGATGCAGGGAGCAAGTTCCCGAGGGCAGCTGTGCCCCAGGTCTGTCCTCCAGGATAACTCAGTCCTTTTAGGCCTCGGGGGCCTGTGATGGGTGGGGCACCCTTCCAGACTTCTGAAATGCCTGCAGGGCTTTCCTCTCATTTTCTCCACTATTAGCATCTGGCTGCCTCACCGCCAAGATAATGTCCTTAGCAACCAGTTTATCTGCTTCACCCTTGCATTTTTCTCCTGCTCTCCACTTCTCTACCAGATGGCCAGGCTGCAAATTTTCCAAATCTTTGCACTCTGCTTCCATTTTAATTTCTGGCTTTACATCATGATTTTGCTGCCATAACTCAGAGTAGGCTCTTAAAAGCAACCATGTACCTTCCTCAATGCTTTGCTGCTTAGTAATTTCTTTGCCAAATGCTCTGTTTCACAACTCTTACATTCCAACTTCCACAAAGTCCAAGGGCATGGGCACAATGCAGCCAGGTTCATTGCTGTGGTGTAGCAAGGGTGATCTTTTGTCCAATTCCCAATATATTCCTCATTTCTATCAGCATTCTGCTTGCTACCACATAAGTCTCTAAAACATTCCAAACTTTCCCTTGTCTTTTTCTTCTCACCTAAGTCCTCCAAACTCCTCCAAACTTTGCTCATTACCCAGTTCCAAAGGTGCATCCACATTTTCAACTATCTGTTTAGCAACACCCCACTCCTCAGTACCAATTTCAATTTTTTTTTATTTTGTCGATATACATTGTAGCTGATTATTGCTCCCCATCACCAAAACCTCCCTCCCTTCTCCCTCCCCCCCTCCCCCCCAACAATGTCCTTTCTGTTTGCTTCCAATTTCAATTTTTAGTCCATTTTGTGTTGCTATAACAGAACTACCTGAGACTGGGTAATTTATAAGGAAAAAAGGTTTATTTGGCTTACAATTCTGGGACAGCCGCATCTGGCATGGGCCTCAGGCTGCTTCTACTCATGGCGGAAAGTGGCAGGCAGCCAGCGGGTACAAGCAGATGACATGGCGAGAGGAAGCAAGAGAGAGAGAGAAGGTGCCAGGGTCTTTTTAAGCAACGAGCTCTCACGGGAACTATAGAGCAAGAACTCACTCCTTAATCCCCCCTCCCCCAGGGAGAGCATTTATCCATTCATGAGGGATCCGCCCCCATGACTCAATCAGTTACCAACACTGCCACACTGGGGATCAAATTTCCACATGAGTTTTGGAGGCAACAGCACATCCAAACTCCATCAAGTACAAACCCTAAGTGTAATGTGAAATGTTAATGTCTATGTAGAGTAACTCAGTACTTTGCATTAGCTCTGCTTTCTATCATTCTATACTCACCGATTTTCAACTTTTGTTACACCATAAATAAAAGTTTGTTAATTTCACTTCTTCATGCCTGTTCCCCCATAAATAACCTTCTACTGATAGTCGTAGATTATTCAGGAAAAACAGGATAACGGTAACTTATTTTGAAGTATTTTTCCTTATTCTAAACATTCCATCTGTCTAACTATATTTATGGTATATAAAACACCTGTTTTTATTTCCAAGGGACCAATCTGGTTCTAAAGCCACAGCTGGTGATACTCTGCGAGGGTGTTCAGATACTATTTCTCAAGCAGGGCAGATGGCTATCAGAAGCAACTTCATCATTTTATTTTATTGCCATCAAAAAATTTGGACAAATTCACAGGGACAGGAGTTACAGTACTTCACCATGAACCACACAGGACGTGTGTTCAGTGTATGTGAGGAATAATCATGAACATTTGATAGCTGAAGAGACCAAACACTAGGAATCAGAATCTCTTACAAATAATGGCAATAGATTCAATACTTAGGACTAAACGGTGGATGAGCCATAAAAGCAAATATTTCCAAGTGCCACATTGAACTAAACTTTTAGAAGAAACTGGATTTGACCAGGTCCCCTTCAGAACAAGCAGTGGCAGAGAAAGCTACTGTGGTACCAAGCAAGTTTAGAATGAACTATGCTAAGATATGATTGTCCAGAGCAACAGACATTTTGGGATAACAGCTAGGGTTACCAAAAATGACACTGACAAACTGTTGGACACAACAATACAAACAATTCCATACGTAAAGGACAATGTTAACTATAAAAGTGGGGCCTCTCCTTTTGAATAACTCAGGTAAAATCACCTTGGAACATACAGAACATTCTTAGGAACTGTACCAGGAATAAACTGGTTGATAAACCAGATCCTTCAACCTGCGGCAGTCTAGAATGATTTTTCTTTGTCTTTAGGCTGTGTGTAAAATCAGTAGAATTGATGAAATAAAAAAGGACAACTCTAAAAATGAATGAGGGTATAAGAGTACAGATACTATGACAAAACACCATAAAATGTAAGGTATTAGCACTTTTGACCTCATTAGCCTGAGTGATTCAATGTAATTTTATATAATTGTAATATTATCTGTCTGCATTGTATAGTGCTAAAAGTATTTAAGAAAATCAGATATATCAGACTGTGATTTTACTAAAATAAGAAGAATTTGATTAGGTGTGTAATCAATGTTTAAATGTCTATGGAAATCCAATTTGTTAAATTAAAAAGCTTTGCTTTATTGGCTACATAAATAAAATATATACATTTAGGAGAATGCTATAAAAATGTAAATAAATTGTGCATCAAAGTAAAATAGTGGTGCTCCTTATGTGCATAAACTTTGGGATATTAAGATATCTATCAGGATTAAAAAAGGCAGATACATCAATATCACACATTGTTTATAGCTCACAGAAATTAAACTCTGGAAGCACCCACTGGTAAAGGACAGATGAAATTAAACATACAATGCCCTCTGAAAAACGGTAAATAGGTCCTGTAAACATGGAGCATTTAGCCACTAATTAAGAATATGTGTTTTTAAAATATTTAAACGAAGTAAAAGGAAACAAAGATACTTACTCCTTGGAAGCATTTACTGGCTTCCAGTAGAAATAATGGTTAATAGATGTTTTGCCATTAAAAGGAAAATATGCACTATAATTCAGCAGTTCAAAGAATAAGATGAAAGAATTAAAAACCAAAGGGTAAAATGTAACATTGACAGTTCTGTATATGCTCTGTCCCATACTCAGAGGGTAGATGGGAGCTGCTGGAGAAAGAAGAACATTCAGGATGCATGTGTAGGCTCAGGAGAGGGGGATCAAGAGTTTGGTTAAAGACATGTCACGTTTGAAGCTGTCTCTGAGACACCAAGTCAAGCGTTCAGTGCGCAGTTGGATCAATGGGTCTGGGGGCATATGATGGGAAGTCCAGACCAGAGCTAGACCTTGGGAGTCATCAGCTGATGGACTGCATTCGATGCCCCATTAATCTGCTTAGAAGAATGAAGATGAAACGCAGAGGGTCCCCAAGATGATCTGAAGAGCCCTGACGTCGAGAGGTTGTGCTGAAACTAAGAAGCTGCCGTGGACACCTAGGCGAACAGGCAGGGACACTGGAGAAGTGAGGAAGAACCTGGGTGTTTGGGGACAGCATGTTGAATACTGCCAGGACCTCGAGTAAGATGAAGAATGAAAAATGTCCCCTGAACTTGTCTATTTACACCTCTTTGGGATCTTAGCAAGAACAATCTGGAAGGAGAGGTGGGGGCAGTGGCCAAACTGGGATGAAAGAAGGGTGTGTAAGGAGTGACTGAGGAGAGGTGGCCCCGGATGACTCCAGAGAAGTTGGGCTCTGAAGGTGAGAAGAGACATGGTGGTGTCTCACGGGGGAACAAGGAGCTCTGGGAGACTTTTCATCTTTAATATGGGGGCTACCAAAACCTGTTAGTGATGGAAAGTATAAAAGATAAAGGGAGAGGTTTGATGAAACAGGAGAGGGTGCATAAAGGATGGGGCGAGCTTCCTGATAAGCTAAGAGGTGATAAAGCTACAAGGCAAAGATCCATGTCAGGCTCTGCGAGAGGCAGACGTTCTCTCTATTTTAGTAAGAGGGAAGGAAGGGAAGACGGCAATGCATGCAGGAAGATTGATAAACTGATGATGATGAAGCTATGTAATCCCAATTGGATGCATTTTATTTCTTCCATGGTCTGGAAGACGAGGTCATAGGCTGATTCTGAAAATAACTGGGGTAGTGTAATATTTAAGTTCAAGAGAGAAGGACAAAACTGTTATCTCAGTGGGGAGAGTAGAAGAGTGCATTTACTGGCAAACATTTGCTACCGGTTCTTTTTAAATATTAAAACAAATTTAATAGAATTTGAAAACCAAGATTTTTGCAAAATTAGGGTGCATTAAAAATATAACATATAAGCTACTTTATCAAGTCTTAAGCTTTATTAAGTAAATGCCTAAAGTGATTCTACCATTTGAGGTAGAAAGACAAATGTTATCATTACTAATCTTTAAAAAAGCTTACTGCAGAACATTCTACCAGTTATTAATAGCATTTTTCCTCAAACGGTAACAGGATTTAGATATTCATTTTCTATTAATGGCAAAGGTAAAGAAATCCTCTCTAATGAGTTTAGAAGCTTGCTCACCAACACTATCGCTCTGTGTTCAGAATGTTTTCTGGAATTTCATATCAGAAGGAAAATTTCTTGCAATTGTGATGTTTTCACATTTCTCTCCCAGACTCTTGCCCCTGTTTCTTTCAGTTCCATCATCCTATGCAACCAGACCCAGGGTAGCAATGTCACCAGTAGGCTTAGCTACCATCCTGCGCTCCCTCACTCCAGGCACATCGTCAGCTTCATGTCTGCACACTTCCCACTATCACAGTCCTGACTCTCTGCTTGCAGTTACAGAGATCTAATTGAGGTAGAAAGCCATAAAAACAATTTACTGTTTTCACTAACAGTTCAACATAAATGATCTGAGCCAGCTTCTCACATTTTCTGATAGACCCACATTTTTTGCATAGCTGTTCCAAACTTAGTGATTTACCTTTTATTCTGAGATGAAAGACAACAGACTCACGTTTCTCTTCTCTACCCCACAAATATTTTTGTAATAGCCAACTTCTCTCTTCCTAAGATCTTGCTTCTCTAAAACCATTTTTGTCCCAGTCTTCTATCAGTGCTTTTGATCTGACCCATACTAACTTTCACCAGAAACTTGCCCAATAAATGGTCTCCCTCTGTGTTCTGTTCCTTTCTTCCTTTCTCTGGCTCTTCCTCATTTGCTGACAAATATGCCTAACTCTTTTTGTTTTTTCCCATCTCCCTACTGTCTTCAACCAAAAATAATTTCTATTCACACATCTAACTTTAAAGTTGACTGTCTTCTCTCCATCTCTTTAATATTAAACATCTCGGGGAAAGTCTGTCTTTAGAATACGGTGATATGGTCTGTATAATCTGTCATTTATCACCCTTCTAGAAACAAATTTGTATGCCCATCACTATGGAAACCACCATCTGAGCAGTGCTTCTCAAAACTTAATGTGCATATGAATCGCTTGGGAATGTAGTTAAAATGCAGATTGTGTTCAGTAGGTTGGGGATGGAGCCTGAGATTCTGCATGAACAAGCTTCCAAGGTTGCCCCAGGACTGGCCCATGAACAGCAACCTGAAGTGGAAGCATCTAATGGATCCTCACTCTAAGTCTTATTGTTTTACAGGCTGTCATTTGAAGACTAAAGACTAAAATCTCTGTCCATGTATTTTCATTTCTTTTCACTCTTCAGCTCATTGCTGTCTGTCTCCTGGGCCCATCACTCTACTGAGTCTGTGCCACCCACCAATAGTCTCCATGGTGTGACATCCAATAGATTTCCTATCATTATGTCACTGGCTGCCTTTTGCTGAATTTGGCATAGTACACTACTCATGACAGAATCGCACAGCTCTGGCTTCCATGCAGGACGAGAGTCTTCTGATAGCATCACTGGATAATATCGATGTTAGCTTTGGAAAACGCCAAGTCATAAAAAGGCTTAAATATTTGCTTCTTTCCATGTTGTTTGAGTGCCAGGACGAAGGAGTGAACATGTGATCCAAGACTGAACTATCGGAATACCCAGCCTCCACACCTTCAGTGGGTAAGTGATGATGCGCGATCCAGTCACAACCAATCAGAATTCCCTCTTAGACTTTCCCGTTAAGCCTATTTTAAAAACAACCACCCACCCCACCCTCCCACCCCCCCGTTTTCTCTGTGGCCATTAACATGGTAGAATATAGGTTTTGTTCCAATAGCAGCCATCTGACTCACCATCCGTAGATAACCTGTTCCAAAGACAGATGACTTCATTTGAACTGCTGTGTCCCAGCATGCCAGAAAGAGCCCTGGATTGTACGGCCACGTATACTAGTAATTCCTTCCTCTTTCCTTTATCTCTCTGTGGCTTATGGTAATTTGAATTGGGTTCCCTTCACATGCAACAAAACACTTTTGACAATAAACTCTCATATATATGATCCTTTATAGATTTTTTTTTATGAGAAAAGGTAAGAGAGAAAATGACACAAGATTCTAAGATTTAGACAGAAAAATTTAAACATGAATAATTTTAGTAATTGTTTCTTAGTTTTATAAATATCCAATTTACTGACTGGGAAAATAAGTTAGCCATGCTTTCAATAACCAAAATGTTGCATGGTACCCTACATTTATAAGAATTAATGCATTGAAAAAACTGAGACAGATACCAAAGATTTAGGAAGCAAAACTGACTTGGTAATAACAAAACCCACCCCGACTTCTCCTTGGGGGCCTCCTTTGAGTCTCTGCTTCTCACCAGCAACCCAGCTTTTCTCTAAGTTTTTTTTTTTTTTTATAATTCTATAGCATATTTTTAGAGAAGAATTCTTTTACATGTGAATAGGTGTCATTCTGTCCTAATTCCAACACTTTTCAAACTCTTCTCAAAGCCACAGAACTCTCCATAAAACAGGAAGCAGCTGTACTTTCTTCCCAGAAAATTTTCAAATGCTTAAAGTGAAAATGAAAATAAAATGAAAGATCTCTTTGCTCTGCTTGTCTTAAATAAGAAAGGTCTCCAATGCCTCATTAGAAAAATGTACAGAAGACACTTAGGGAAAATTCACTTAAGAAATTAAGAAGGTTAAGGTTACGAAATTACTTAACCTTTCTTGGCCTTTATTGAGCATTTACTGTGCCAGATGAACTTTAACCAGCATTTACTACATTCTGAAAACAAAAATATCGAGAGCGTGATTGACATTTGCAAAATTTGTGATTTAATATGAGGAGACTAAACACCATATAGAATTTAATCTTCCCATTCAGGAACGTTACATGTCTGATATCACACAAGTATGCAAATGTGTAGAGTTTTCATACGTCTTGCACATTTCCTAAGTGTTGGCATCTTTGTTGCTACAGTGAATGCATTTTTCCATTTTTAAAATTTCTGTGATTTAAAAATATTTATTTTTACAAACTCCTAGAGACATTTTTATGACCTCTTTACCTTCTCATAATACTTTTTTGGTTGATTATACTGGAGTTTTAGGCATTCAGTTATGCATTTTTTCCTCAGTTACTGAGTACCAATGGTGTTTTAGGTCATGTGCATAGAGGCAGAGAAAATTTACAAGTGATAATGATTAAGCTCTTTCTTCCACCATTTTTTCAGCTTTTATTTTTCTTTGTTGCTACATCTTCTGGAGCTTCTGGAGCAATTTGCATAATAGCAGAGATGCTGGGCATGCTCACCTTATTCCTGATGTAATGGAAATGATTCCATGCTGCATTACTAGGAATAACGCTTGTCATTTGACTGTGAAGAACTTTTTGAATGATATTTTATTGAAATTTATTTGTATTGTTAATTGAGTGTAGCTGTTTTATTAATCTGGCATGCATATTGAAAGTTGTCAAACTACTGCAAGGCATCTGACAAGGTTATTTTATTTCTTCCTTTAGGCAAATCACATGGTGACTCATATTTAGAATTTTCCCATTGAACTATCATGACACAATTATTGAAAGGTGGACAGACAAACATTACAATCAAGGAGGCAATTAAGGACAGCTCAATATATACATAAAATCTATCAATGTAATCTACTGCATTAATAGAATAAGAAGAAAACCATCACTATATGCAGAGAATACAAAGTATATCCTTTATTCATGATATAACAATCAATCAAATACTCTAAATAAACTAAAAAATGAGTAACTTCATTAACTTGATAATGATATTTAACTTAAACATTAATTTTATGGATGACGCTCTGGAATGGCTTTCTTTAAAACAAGAACCAGATACGAATGATTTGACTGCTGCTTATCACTGAAATGCAGGATATAGAAATAAAAGAGTTGAGCAGTAAAATTATTGAAAACAAACAAAGCTCTCATAACTTATAGCCAATATGATTTCTATATGAACTCCCCAAGAGAGTCTACTAACTACAATTAAAGATGGAATTCAGTACATGTGATCAGTATACAACTATTAGCAGAAAATCTATGCACCAGCAACAACATAATATGTATTTTTAAAAAGGAATTTAATTCCAAATAAGCACAAGAATTAAGGCACTTAAGAACAAATCAAATGAAGATGTGATGTAAGAAGTCCTACAAGTTTGGAAGAACAAAACAGCCTGGTAGAAAACTCAACAAAAGATATAAAAGCTAATTCATGTAAGAGGAAACAGAAAGTCAGTAAACTTTTTTCAAGGAATTCTCACTGAGGACAGCAATTTGGAATGTGGAGTCAGATTGGAGCAGAGAGAGCATTCATCCCCACAGGGGAGGGTGTGGTGGTAGAGATGGGAGACTGGTTATATCAGGAGGATTGATTAAAGGATAAATGTCTTATGCATAATTAAAGACAGATTTCTCACCGTAAGAGAAGGGAGTTAAAAAACAGAAGAGTACAAAACTAGAATGAACCCTGGAATTAAACATGTGTGTGGGAAGTCTTGGGTTTTCATAGACGGTAAGTAGGTAGACAGACAGATAGATGTTGGTACCCGCAAGCCCGCACACATATTTGCATAAAGATTTC
Organism: Cynocephalus volans; assembly: GCF_027409185.1. Classification (NCBI taxonomy): domain Eukaryota; kingdom Metazoa; phylum Chordata; class Mammalia; order Dermoptera; family Cynocephalidae; genus Cynocephalus; species Cynocephalus volans. Next base: position 6,726,797 of record NC_084478.1, read on the forward strand.
CTACCTCTTCAGATAACCAGTCATCAGCACCATACCAGTAACACTGTTATTTGGCTACTAAATTTGGTTTATATATCATAAAAATAAATATCATTTTCTACTAGACAGAGCCACCACCCCTTGAGGAAATGGCTAATTCCAAAGTTGGGACAGAGAAAGAACAAGATGAGTCTGGAACGCTTTGTTCCAAGCAAGAAAGAGCTCAAAGAATGATGGGGACCTGTCAAAAGGACACAGGAGTCACCTAAAATAGGTTCCCAAAGACCAAACTGAGGACAACTTGAACAGCAAAATAAATGATAGTAACAGATTATAACCCATTGAACAAAATAGGAAACGATGAGTCCATATAAATAATCACATTGATATATAAATAAATACATTGGGAGTTTGATGAGGAACAAGATATTTATATAGTTTGAAAATACCTCCCCACAAGATACTTATTAATTACAAAGGGAAGATGTCTGGTGGAGGTCACTTTAACCAAGGTTAAATCATGTGCCAGCTGATAAGGTGCAATGACAAGGCAGCATCACACCTGTGAGCTCTGCCAAAAATGCCTACCTTAATCTAATCAGGAGAAAATATCAGGTAAACCCAAATTGAAGGAAATCCTATAAAATAACTCTAGTGGTTTGAATAGTATCTCTCCACAAAATTTATGTCCATCTGGATCTCAAGAGGACAGCATCCTGGATTTAGGATGGGCCCTAAAATGAACGGCTGGTGTTCTTGTAAGAACAGGAGAGGACACAGAAATACACACAGGAAAGATGCTCATGTGAAGATGGAACCAAATATTGGAGTGAAGCTGCGGCCACAAGCCAAGGAACGCCAGGCACTGCCAGCAACCACCAGAAGTTGGGAGAGAGTCATGGAGTGGTTTCTCCTTCGCAGCCCCTAGGAGGAACCAACCCTGATAACACCTTGACTTGAGGGCTTCCAGCTTCCTGAACTGTGAAAATAACTTTCTGCTGTTTTAAGCCACCCAGTTCACAGTACTTGTTATGGCAGCCCTAGGAAACTGATACAATAACAGACCCATAATCTTCCAAACTCTTGGTGCTATGAAGTCAAGGGAAGGCTGAGAAAATGGTCCAGACTGAAGGAGACTAGAGACATGACGACTGAGTCAAATGTGTGATTCTGACGTGGATTCTTAAAAACCATTATTGGGACAGTTGGTAAAACGTGAACCGAGGATTCAATCAATGTATCAATATTACTTCCTTGGCTTTGACTATTAAATTGTGTTTATGGAGAAGAACGTCCTTGTTTGTAGGAAATACAAAAGCGCTTGAGGGTTGGTGGGACATGAGGTTGGGGAACAGACTCTCAACTGATTTAGGAAAACTGTTTTTACTGGACATCCAATATTTATGATTGTTTTAAAAAGTTTTTTTTTTTTTTAAATCTCCCTTTCTAGTAATCAGGGAAATGTTAATTAAAACAAAACAAAATTTTAAGTATGAGAAAATGAAGCAAAAATGAAGAGTGATGGGAATTTTTACTCAATACTCTGTGTGAAATACCTGTATTGATTTGGAGAGAAGTCTGCAATGTCTGCTCAAGTCTCAGATATTTGTAACTTGTGACTACCTAGAAATTCCACCTGTACATACATACTCTTGAGTTTTGCATACAAATTGCTCAAGAAGACATGTTTGAGGATGAGCACACCTACGTTGTTTGATATAGACCACCTGAAATGACTTAAATGTACGTCAACAGAAACACGGATAAATTTTGATACGTTGATATCATAGTTGAAATTATTGAGTCTCACCTACATGTACTTGTATCAGCAAGAATCAATATCGAAAACCCAAGGTCAAGTGAGAAAAATGAGTTACAAAAGGGTACCCACTGAGTGATGACATTAAGTACATTTTAAAAGGCATAAAAATACCCTATTTTGTATACTTGTGTCTTTGTATGTGTATGTATAGATACATGTGGAGATATGAGATCATATTGTATTGTGTGTGTGTACAATATATACACACACATATATATGCATATCATATGTGTATATATGCACATATGCATTACACGTTTTATATATGTGTGTATACGTATCAATCATAAAGACAATTTCAGAGTAGTTATTACCTTTGGGAAATGGAAAAGGGAGGGAATAAGAAGAGCTTTCACTTTAAAATTTCATATTTTCTTTATTTTTTAAATGCCTGAAGCAAATATGCTAATTGTCAATAGTTAAAATTAAGATATGGGATACATGTTTGTCCTTTTTAATGTTTTCTGCATTTTTCCTTTTCTAGTATTTAAAAATATTTTATGATGAAATAGAAGATTTTCAAGAGGACAGCCTGCTTTGATTAAATGAAATAAGAAAAGGGTGAAGGTTGTGGCTACAGAGAGGTGTGCGCATCTATGTCTGATGCTCTGATATAGCAGTCAGAGCATTCCAAACAATTCTTACAACAGCTAAAACAGACTATTTTTATTATTATTCATGACTTTGCATTATCTGTGCCAAGAGCTAATTAAGCTAATCCAAGAGGAAAACTGTCTACAGAAGATTCATCACACAGTAGCACCACCAGACTAAACAGCACTACTGTGAATTGGTTTCTCTAACAATGTCTTCAAAATGGCAGCTGCTTGTGGCTGAGCCGGTGGTGTTCATATCAAAGTCATTGCACATACCCATTACAATTGCAAACATGCAATAATTTCCCAGCAAATGGCAATAAACCTTTTAAGTAAATGGAGCTATTTTTGAACTCATACAAAAGTACCACTGAGAGTGAGAGCGGTGTTGATCTTAAGGCACTTTTTGTAAGGCTCTCCCCACCCCGTTCCTCTATAGCACTTTTTAAATTCATTTTTGTAGTTTAATACTATCTTCATGTTTTACATTGTTTATTTACTCCTTTACTTGCTACTGTCTTCTCACCCAGTACAACAACTATCCCATGAAATCAGGAACCTACTCTATTTGTTCACATGTACATTTCATGTTTCTGACACATAATAAATTCTCAATAAATATTGAGGGAATAGACCAGAAAGCAATGATTAACCATCTTCTGTCAGATTCTCCTTATGCACGTAAATATTTTGCAAATCACTAGCATTTTTCGATGTACATTAAAACTGCATTGGTGCTCTCTTACTCTTCCTAGGTATAGCCAATAATTAAACAACACCCTGTAAGATGATATGAAAGCCAACCAATGAATTATGGCCACTAAGCAAAAGGGATATATCAATACAGAACTTGAATTGTAGAAAGATATTTAAGCAAAGTATTCTACACTGTTGATTCAAACTGCATACTCTAACTCCATATACATTCATTTTTAACACCAGATTAATTATACTTTACTGACAGAGATAGTGAGAGCATTGTAAAACATAATAAACAAATACAATATATTATTATTATTGCATAAATTAACAAAAAATGAAAATGAATCAACTGCACTTTTCCATACTGTTAGCCTGGAATATTAAATTGTTCAAGAAAGAATTTAGCCAACTGATTTTATAATTATTGCTGCGAGGTAACTATGACCTATATAAGACATGAAATATTTACATACTTGAAGCTATATTCACTTTACTACCTGAAAATCCACAATGTGGCTGAAAAATAAAAGTATTTTCTGGTTTATATAACTAACTGATTAAAGACTTCCACTATAAAATTACTATCACCATTTCAGTAGTCTTATATACAGGAAATACGCATAAACTAAAGCATTTTTATTCATTTGCTCTCTTACAGCAGGTACTAAAATACTGTATGTATAAATAGAATACAATTGTGTTTTTGGAGTAGAAATTATTTCTGTGAGATGTTTTGTAGACATAAAATTAAATGAAACATATCTATGACTTAATGCCAAGAGAAGAAAAAAAATATTATTTCAAATACAGTACTAATTATTCTACTATGCTATATCTGAAGGGTGTTTTTTTATTAATTAAAAAAGCCTTTTAAACACAAATTGAGAATTTCAGTGTCAGTGATGTACTAGGTTTGGATTAGAATGTTTTCAAACTGTAGATTGTGACTTATTAGTGGTTGTAAAATCATTTAAGTGTGTCATGAAGATTTTTTTAAATAAAATGGAATAAAAATGTCAAAAGGCATTACATATAATGAAAGCGAGCATTGTTTCATAAAAATTCATTTCATGTATGTATACATATATAAATATATTTGTAAAATATGTGGATATATGTATTGACTTACCTTATAAAATAGGTCACATTCAAGAAAGTTTGAAAGCCACTGAAGAAAATGGTGTAGCAAACATCGTAATACATAGCTGGCTATAATATGCAATTAAATAGTATTACTTAAAAAAGACAGCTTTCATAGTACAAAACAAAAGACTGGTTCAAATTCATTAGCGTATTCTGTTCTTAGGGTTCTAGGAGGGGATGAACAAAGATGCTAATAACAACTTCATCCTGAACTATGGCAACACACACAATCCTAGCTCCTTTCTCCAGTATCTGAGTGTTCAAGGTGTCACAGTCAAAGGATGCTTCTGCTACTCTTTTACACCACACGTGTTCCAGTAAAGCATGAAAACTCATCATTTGGAGACAACTGATGATACACTCTCATTTAAAGACAAATGGTCAACCCACGTATCTGTAACTGACAACATAGCTTCTCTGTACTTCCTAGCCTTATGCTTACTTTAGGAAGGAAGACCTCAGTGCCCTAAAGCAAGCCCAACCGTGATGCCCTTCATGGGGGTTTTTAACATAAGAAATTAGTAGAAAAATGATTGTTAAGGCCTCGTCTACTATTTCACCACTTGTTGGACAGGTACGAGTATTTACATACTTCAAATGTATCTATGCAAATCCTTCAGTAGCAAGTAATGAACACTGGCTGTGGTTGTCCTAAGTCACTCAGAGAATGTACTGGAAGGGTATGATATGACCGGTTCCTGCAACTGGCACTGGCTAGGAGACGAGGATTCTAAAGCAGACAGGCTTCTGAAGCTCCACTATCGTGCATCAGGTTGGCCACTGCTCCTGAGTTGATACTGACTTTCCTCATTCATTCTCCCTTCTGCATTGGCTTTCCTGTTGGGCAATAAGGGTCCATTTTCCACTAGCAAGACCCAAACCTGCAGTTCTGAGGGATCTGTACCCTTGCTTCTGCCACAGAAGGTTCCAGTAGTTTTCCATAAATGATTGCACTAGTACTGGGTGTAGACCGGATAACTGAAGGGGCTAACTCGATGTCATGCCCGTTCCTCTCTACTCCTACTGTATGGAGGCAAATCTATCTCCACTTGATGGGTACAATAATATCCACTACCATGATTCTGTTCAACCACAGAAAGCAGCAAACAGAAATAGTGGCATGGAATAGGTCCTTCCCCACGTTGGGAGGGATCGGCACTAGTAACCTCTTGAATTTGGAATTGCCATCAGGGAATTCAGATTGAGTTTGATCAACCCAGCTTCAGGTCCCAGTTCCACAACCTTAACAGAAAGCAAGTTTTAGAGACACAATAAAGTTTATCCAACGTCAAATTGTCCAGCAAATTTTACTCTTTTTTGCTGTAACTTCAGCAATTGATCAGGTGTCATCCTGAGTCTCTCCTCCAGTATTTCTTCTTCCCAGTCCAGGTGAGTGGTGGGTGAGGGGAGATGGTGGAGCTCCTGGTGTGGCTGGCACAACACATCTCAGTGGTCTCTCCGTGCTTTGGGACAGATGGAGAGATGGCCACCTGCAGCTTCCTCAAGCCTCCTGGCCCCTTCACATTGCTTGTGTGGCCTAAACTGTCTCACGGGCTTGTTTTTTTGGTTCCTCAGGGGAGCTCTGTGAGGGCAGGAATCCACATGAGTGGCCCTGTACACTTATGATTCAAGCCCAATCTCCCTAGGGAGAGCCTAAAGCCAAGGACTCGCCTGCTGGGCTGTGAACTTGGCCATAGCTGGAAAATCACATGGCAAAGCCAAAGGCCCCTTCAGGAGAGGAATGATTCTTGGGTTGGCTGGAACTGTAAGACTTTCCAGAAGTGGGAGTACATCCATACACACTTTATTTGCATATGGGTATACTGCCATATGTAAATTTGACTACATAAAGGTTAAAGAACATTTATAAACAGGATAAAACTGAGCAGTAAGTCAATGCTTCTTCATTTCTGCACAGTTAAAATGCACATGCCATGACCTGTTGTGTTTTAGGTATATGAGTATGTGCATACGTGTATATGGGTACATTGAATAAGTGTATTTGTTTATATTCATGTTTTCAACAAATTATCTAAGTTCAAGATTAAGTTGGATATGAGTTGTACATGACTGCATATTCAGAAATGCTCTCTGTCGAATGGAAGAAATTAAATCATTTTTCCCCCTTTTTAAGTTAGTCAAAAGCTGGGGAAATTATATACATATGTGAGGAATACATAAATGTATGTGTTAGCATTAAGTGAGCAAAACTTTTGAGTTTTGTCACCAGGGGCAAGATTATAGCACAGACCTGATCAATCACATGGTAAATTCAGTCCAAGTAAACTTCAATCTGCAAAGAATAATAATAATCATCATCATAAAAAAATAATAATGATAGTTTAAAAATCTGCCCACTTTTCTTGAACTGCAATAATTGCTTTTCCTCCTACTTTGAGTTATGGCGATAATTACTTCAACTTCCAATTTTATTTTGCTATCCTGTAGACACAGCTTAGGCAACAAAAATCCCCAAATACTGACCTTCCATAATTATTGGTCCTTCAACTATAAAAGTAACAGACTGGATTCAAAACTTTCTGTGACTAATTTTTATGAATACAGAAAGAGAGTTTTTATATAATTGTATTTACCTGTTTTAATCATCAGAAAAATCAAAGGCAGAATAACTAAAATCTGTGCATTTCAAGGGCTCATGCTTGTTTAGAATGATAATTCAATGACAAGACTCTTTCTCTGCAAGCTTCTGGTGTACACACACTGTAGCTGATATCATGAAACAAAATATAATAAAGTTTTTTTTTCTTTTTGTTAATATGCTGCTTGCTCCTTTACAGTATTATTTAACTTCAGAACCAAATCTGTTTTGTCTAATTGCTAGTGGAAGCAGTGGGTTGCCATAGTTACAAATTCCAGAGTGTTACTGAAAAGAAAAAAAAAAAGAAGACTAATGAAATTTTAAATGACAGATTCAAAGATATTAGGAAAGTGTCCCAACAGGGAACTGGGAACTTACCAAGCCGCCAATCACAGTAATTATCCTTCAAACATATCAGTATCTGGGTCAGAAAGTCTCTTCAGATTTTCTACAGACCAGTTCTACAATGCTTTGAAATTCTGATCTCCATAGTAAGTCAGATCCCGTTGTTAACGTCTGCTTTCAAATATATAGATGCACGAGGACACTCCAGCAAAGATAAACAGCACGCTCTGCGGTGTGCCTCACAGGAGAATCTGGCACAGCAGCCCTGGAGAATGCCTGGTGCGTACAAATTATGTGTTTCATCACATTGACTATTTCCCTCATGCTAGGAAGTTGCTGGAGACTGATCTGTCAATGATCTTACAACATTTTTAAAGGAAAGTAACATCTATCCACATGGTCAAAGACATATGTGGTAAACACAAAATACTTCAAAATAGTCTAACATAGTAAGATTTTTTTTTTCTTGCGGGGGGGTGATCAGTAAAGAATTTACTGAAATATCATATGCCTTAGTCTGTTTTCTGTCTTATAACAGAATACATAAAACTGGATAATTTATTTTTAAAAATGTATTTCTTACATTTTTAAATGTAAGAAAGCTGGGAAGTCTAGTTGCATGGCTTGGCATTTGGTGAGGGCCCTTTTCCTGGGGTGGGGGGGACTCTCTGCAGAGTCCTGAGGTGGCACAGGGAATCACATGGTGAGATGGCAAAAGCAGGTTAAATGTGCTAGCTCAGGTTAGGTCTCTCTACTTAAAGCCACAGTTACATTCCCATGATAACATATTGATCCATGAGTTCATTAATCCATAAATGGATTAATCCACTCGAGGGCAGCCCTCATGATTCAACCACCTCTTGAAGACCCCATCTCTAAATACTGCCACACTGGGGGATACGTTTGATAATGAAATTTCATACCACAGCATCATACAAATAGAGTATTCACATAAAATGATAAAAGGAAGGGGTAGGGTAAAAAATCTTATGTAAAACTGAAAATTTACCTAGTGAATAAACGGACATAACAATTATTTGATAATTCATCTACTTCATGTCACTTATTAAAACAAAATATTAAGATTTAACTACAAGTTTGCTAGAGGAGGAAAAAATACATACCCCAAGGATTATCATTGCTCTTCAGTGGGTCTCTGCAGAACTCCCAAGAAAAGAGGCAATAGTTTGGTGTTTATGTGCTAAAAATTGTGTATCGGGGCTTTGAGAACCATAAAATTGATTTAAAGAAATGGCTTCCAAGGGTAAAAAGAAAAATGCATAACAATTAAAGGCATGCAATTAAATTGGTTTGTTTTTAACTGCCTCTTAATAATTAAGAGGTCATGCTTGACAAACCTCCATAAAGACGAATTTAAGACTTAAGACAGTATAAGTGAATTAGTATAAACCCACACGCAACTCCTCAAAGTGATAGGACAACTGCCCCAAAAGTGGAAGACCTGGGATCAGTATATCATGATTTAAAAATGGTAAATGAAGGATTACTCTGGATTTAATTCTTATTTCTTAGGCTACTTAGTTCTCTGTGTTTAGCAGTACTTTATCCATTTAGGTTCCTAGAGTAGACATATCCAGTACGTAGACCAATAGCTAAACACTCAGAGATGTATGGCCTTGTAGGAACAGAGAGACAGAGGGTGACAGAGGGATGGGGAGAGACAGAGAATATAAGTGACAGCCTGGGGTTTGGAACAGGAAAGCATCAAAACAGCCTGATGATGTCCTTAGCTGGGAGGAGCAGGGGTGTGGGGCAGGAAGATGGAGATAAGTAAAAAAAAAAAAAAGCGAACCTAGTTTCAGCATCTCCTGTGCTTCTGGATATCCACCCCATCTGGCACCCCGTCAGCAATTGCCAGCACCTGTGGAAAGCAAGCTTTTGCTCCTCCAGACCTTATCGAAGGTTGGTAATAATGCTGCCTGTCTATGTCTCAAATCCATCCTTTCCTACCCTGTGGCCTGGTTCAGCCCGAGAGCCTGGTTCCTTCGGTTCTAGAGCTACAGAACACAGCTAGCTCAGGGAAACACTGTGCTTCACATCAAAATCATGCCACCACATCCCCCACAGCACCTAAACAGTGGCCCTCCATTTTCAACATTTCATGGTTCACCCAAAGAGCCGACCCTCCTAAATGTTTCAAAGGACATGACTGTTGTATGAAACTTCCTACATTCCTGAATGTACCTTTCTTAATGAAACTGCCAAATTCTAATAAAATGCCTCTTATTTCCTTGCACTAAGAAACAATTCAAATATTAGAAATAAATACATATATTACAAAGAGTAATAATATGACTGACACAGAGTCCTGATAGATTCTTTAGAAAAAAAAAAGGATTTAACTAGAAGCCTTCATCAAAACAGTCTGAAGTTGGTTTTGTGTTATAAGTTTTTAAGCATTTATTCAAACCAATTTTCTTTAAGTAGAAACTTAACGGTGTCCTGAAAACCCCTTTGGTACAGGGATTCCATTTTCCTCTTGCTTGGTGGGAAGAGGGCTTGGCTGAGCCTCACCAGGTTTGCTAGGGACAACTAGAATAGAAAGACAGAAATGTGAGCTCTAGGATATTACGGTTCAGGTAAATACACATTATTTTTAGAGTCGAAGTTTTCTTATCATAGACATAATCAGCAATAACAAAATGTAAGTAGGAAAAAATTAAACTTAAGAAGTTAACTCCACCCACAGACTAGATGAGGGTTTCTCAACCTCGGTACTGTTGACGTTGTGGGCCAGCTGCTTCTTTCTTGTGGGGGGCTGTCCTGCACACTTCAAGATGTTTCACAGCATCCCTGGACTCTATCCACTAGATGCCAGTGGTACTCCCCAGGTGTGACAACCAGAAATGTCCTAGGCACTGCCAAATGTTTCCAGGGTACAATGTCGCCCCATGCTGAAAACTAAGACTCCATTAAAGGAATCGATATTTTATGTCAATTACTCATTTGGGACCCTAAGTTTTTCTCCAATATGTGTATATATTTCATTACCTTCATCTTTCTAAACAAATGATCTAACTTAAAACTGCTCTGATATCCTACCAAGTTTAATAATGTAAAAACAAGGCAAAGAAAAAGAAAATATTTCACAAATTGACAATTAATGAGCTGCAAAAGGACTGCACACTGACAGTCCACAGGCACCCAGGTGCCCATGCAGGATGCATGTTGTAAAGTATTTGAAAACTTACTCCTGGGAAGATGCAACTTGCATATAAAATTGTCAACAAGATTCCAGGGCTTGGAAAGCACGCTGAATTCTGCAGGGATTTTTAGTAGATCAGGACTCTTCAAATATCACTGGACATACTTACTCACCATTATATCCTGTTTGGCGATGTTCACGTACAGATCCAGCTGCCCTTTGTCCTGCGGGGAGATGTCCAGCCGTCCACTGAAGGGAGAGATGGTCACCGTCCGGCCCACAGGCAGGACTGGAAGGCTGTTGGTGAGGCCTCCATCCACCCACTTCTGCGGAAAGAAAGGCCAGGGTCAGCACATGTCAACGGCACTCCTCTCACATGAAGAAAAGGAGCACAGCTTTCTCAGCAGGGCTTTCTTTCCTTCTCATAAGATCCATGCCTTGGATAGAATCTTAAATTACTATTTCTGAGGACTAATCCAATTGGGGAATCTGTTTGGGGAGCAAAACAAATCTTTGTACATATATCCGTTACCAATATAAGAACTGTGGACAGAATCAGGAAATCTCCCCAAATGCTAAAAAACTTTAACTAGGTGATTTTACATAAGATGCACCTAAATTCTTACTGACTGCAGTGCGTGCCTAAGAAGCTGTGTGTAATTCGGGTGGGGCTCATCATTTAATCCAGTTTACTGTTGACACTGAACAACACATCCACCACCAGACAGGGTTCCATTTCTATCATAAGAATTAGAAACTGGCATTTTCTGCAGCAAACTTAAAACTAAATAGAACATCCAGAAACCTTTTTATTTCCAAAGTGGCTCCCCTGTACACGAAGCAGGGGCTTTGTCCTAAAGCCATACGGAAAGGGAAGTGTTCTAGAAGAAACAAACAGCTCTCAGAAGGAAGCTGGTGCCCTCAAACCTAGCCCCAGAGGAGTGTGATGCACAGAGCAGGGAAGACCCCTTGAGGAAGAAACTGAAACAGGGTCTCAGGGCAACCTCCTGAGAGAGAGGAGGAATGAGGGGATGTTCCAGGTGTGTGTTGCCTTGGTTCTTCTGTCCACAGAGCTGTGCACTGAGAAATGGCGAAGGAAGCAGTACAAAGATCCCTGCGCTGTCTATTCCAAGGCAAAAGAGGCCCATTGTATCCATGAGCTTATGCGTTTCCCAGTAGTATGTTTTCAAATACTTTACAGCATGCATCCTGCACAGGCACCTGGGTGCCTATGGACTGTCAGCGTGCAGTCTTTTTGCAACTGATTAACTGATTAATATAATTAGCCATAGCAATAAATAAACACACACAGAGAAATAAACTGCAAATTCTCCAAGCTGTATCTGTCGTTAGTAACATCCTTCAGATAATATGCCAAAAAAAAAAAAGCGAGGACAGAGAAACAGGTCAGTATAAAATGTCCTCAGTAAAAACAATTAATTCATTTCCTCTGAGGTCTCTCTCTGTTTTATGTCATTCTTGCTTGTTTTTATTTCTAAAGCTGCTGACGAAATGATTGGTATCACGTTATTTACGAAAGCCTTGGCTAGTCATCCTCTCCTCCAAAGGGAGTAAAATAAATAAATAAATAAAAATGGGTTGAAAATTTCTTTTGAGGAAATTGCACTTTGATGGAGGAGAAAGTGTAAATGGATTGGATTTAAATGAAACTGACCTGGATAATTTGCATATAGTCATTATTTTTTAAAGAATATAACACAAATTATTATATAATTATATTATGTATATTATAAAGATATGTGTATTCATATGTGTATGTGCATACGTGTGCATGTGTGTTTGTGTATATGTGTATTTATGTATGATGTATGTGGGTGGGTACACATATATATGCATAAAATATAGCAGGTGATGTAAATGCAATCTAAAAAAGGGAGGTCTCCAAGAACAAGGCCCCGATATATCTAATTCTATCTTAGAGCCTGGTTTTTTCTTTTTTTCTGATTGCTTTAAGTGGGAATCCCAAATTCTGGAATAGGATAAAACCCAGGCGGGGAGAAAAAGATACCTTCTAAAATTATCTCATTGAATATTCTCAATAGAATCTGTCACCGATGATGTAAAAATTCACATAAGTTTCATCAAGGAAAATTAAAGATATGTCACATAACTTTAAGTAAGAGCTCATTTGACTTACTCAACTTAATGAAAAAAAGGGGAATTGGGCTCATTAAATTGAAAAGTGTTCTGACTATGGGGTTAATGACCGCTGTTTCTGGGAACTGAAAATCTTTTTTCCAAACTCTACTCTCGTTAGCTAATTCTGATTGGATAAATGACTAGAGAAAACGTATAGCTTATGAAATGACCTGATTACATTTGCAAAGATCCCAGTTCCTCTGCAATCCACGATGCCATCATCCTGCCAGCTCTGATATTCCAAGTCTAGTACGTCTTACTCCTGATTCATGCTTTCATGGCCTATCCCACTCAGAACGACCACACATCCATTCAGGCATGCTGATTCCAGCAAGATTGCTGGAAACAACAATCACAGCAGCAAATATTCCTCAACCTCTGTATTAGTCTGTTTCTGGAACTGGGTGATTTATAAGAAAATGAAACTTATTGCTTACAGTTCCTGAGGATGAGGAGTCCAAAGTCCTGGGAACATATCTGGCAAGAGCATTGGTGGTGGTGACAGTGATGGCAGGGTATCACATTGACAAAACGGTAGAGCAGAGAGGGCAGAGAGGGCAACTTTCTCATTCACTCTCCTTTGAAAGCCCTCCAGACCACAACCATGACCACCACTTTTAATCCGCTCACCACAGCATGGTCCTACAATCTAATCACCTCTTCAAGGCACCACTTTTCAATTACTACAATAGGATTTCTCACCCTCCACAGTTACAGTGGGGATTAAGCTTCTAAGATATGAAACTTGGGGACACAACTCAAGCTTCAGTGAGTTTTGGGGGGACATAATTCCATCCCTACGACCTGCAAATTAAAAGTGAAGACATTTTATATCTTGTGTTCTACTGATTGCTTAAAATCCTGCATACTAAATATTTCTGTCCATGAATTCTCTGGCTGTCTGTCACATATTCCTGATCGTCATTCCACATTCTCGCCTCAAGGGCAGCATTTTGTATGCTGGTAGCTACTGTCATGTGCTTCTATGATCGTAAAATCGTCCTTAATAAAAATAACTGCTGGTCTTCCTCAGGAGAGTTTTGTTGTTATGTTTGTTACTTTTTGTCACATAGTACCACGATCCTCAAAGGAAAGGGGAGGCCAAGTACATAAACATTCCAGGGCAAAATACGCTTCTAAATCAAACGCTCTGCTGGCCCTACAGCTGCTACTGCTCAGTACTGCTGCGGGCCCTCTATCGTTTTCTCCAGTCTCTGACCAGATTACAAGCATGCTCCACATTCAACTCAACTGCCTAAGTCCAAGGAGATATACACAAACAATTATTCAATAGAAAAGAACAAACTCATGCCCAATTCTGGGGCAGATGTCTACTGTAATTGATTTCTAAAAGTGCCTGCAATGAACACCAGAATTTGTGGGATCACTTCTAAAGAGACAAGAGTACCTGTTTTACCTAAACAGGTAGACCGGTTCACCTGTCAGACAGAGCTTGTTAAATTTTGCTTTACACGCTGACATATTATAGGTGCCTATTAAGAAAATGCTATATAAATTCAAGCAACTGTTATATAATAAGTAGAAAGCTTTAAAAAAAAAATGAGCAGTTATGTAATTCCTACCAAAAGAGCCTATTTGTTCATTGGGCAAGCACACCCTGAGCATCCAAAGTGTGCCCTGAGGTGTGATAGACACTGGGGATAGGTTCGTGATAGAACCTCCATGCAGGGCTCAATTTTCTTAAGATGTATTTTGCTCAGAAGACAAATGAATAAAAAATACTTTGTTGGAAGAATGAATAAGACATTGATGTCTAGAATTATTATAAATTCCATGACACAGGGCCTAATAGTTTATAAAGTAATTTCAAATTTACCATTTAATTTGATCTTTACAAGAGCCCTGTAAGGTAGAAAGGTCATGCAAGTATATTCAGTTCTCTCATCTTACAGAAGAGGAAATTGAGGCCTGCAGGATTGCTTCCTCTACGTCAGGGGCTGGTAAACTATGGTCCACTATCTCCTTTTGTAAATAAAGTTTTATTGGAACAAAGCGACAGCTTTTTGTTTACATATTGTTTACAGCAGCTTTCTTATCACAACAGCACAGTTGGACAGGTGTGTCCACAGAGATTATGTACCACAGTGCCGAAAGTATTTACTATCTGATACTTCACAGAAAAAAGTACAGGAAATAAAATATCTTCTGCTGTGGAGCACACAGGCAAAGAGGGGGAGAGTCAGTCTCTCTACTTCAGTTCACGTTCTTTCTCACACAGTGTAAAACAGATTGAGGCTCCATGGGAGCAGGGCATGGCAGGATGGCTTTCTGCTGGGGGAGCGGGGAGCGGACAAAGAAGGAGTAAAGGTGGTTTTTAAAATAATTTTATATTTGCAAACATAGCTTCTTTGCTTTCATGATATAGGGTACAAATAGACATGCCCAACAGAGCATTACTGATCTGTAATTCTTAAAGAAGAGGGGAGAGGGAGAGAGAAAAAAGGAAATATCCACCTCCCAGATATAGGTGAGAATTTCCCATTTGGGGTAAAGAAAAACAGGAGGTGAAAAGAGATAGATGAGATTTTTTAATCAAAGGGACACAAGTTAAAATAAAAATTTTAAAAAAGAGGTTGAGAAACCCTGCTGTACTAACTTTTATTAAATAATGATCCTTGGTATACTGCTTTCTTAGTTTTTGAATTTTTGAAGGTTGACCAAAAACGATGACTCCAGATATAGAATTTTGAGAAGACACCAAAGAGTTATTTAGCAGGTGACAATCTATCAATGCTATACAGAAAATGTTTCCGGGAAGCCTAATATGTTGTTTCAAAAATTAATTAGACAATGGGAAAAAGTAAAAATTTGCTGAAAAATAAAAGGCTTCTATTTTAGAGTAACTAAACTGATACCCAAATTTCCATCCAGCCAAATCCGGCTGCTGGCAAGGCCAGCTACCACTGGTTCCTATGTCAGTGACTGAGCTACACTTCCACGTGAAACATCTAAGTCATGAAGAAATAGGAGCCTAAGGACCACGGTAATAACTTTATATAAACACACAATAACACAGAGTGTGCTGCAATTATCTTTCCCACAGATGTGAGCAAATAATAAAAGGATTAATAATCTATAATGTGAAAGCTTCAATGGACCAGGCTAATACAAGGATAAATTTTCTATATATGTTCTTATAATATTATACAGCCAAGATATTACTTGAATTCTAACCTAGGTGAAAGAAAACACCTCAAAATCCTACGGATTTTCTCTGATCTGCATGTATCATTTCAGGAGATGATTCTTCTCTGGCATTTTAGTCACCTGCCAATACTAATGCTATTATCTCTTAAAAATATATTATAATAGTTAAGAACTCCTCTCGAAAACTCCTATTCTTATTCCAGATTGATGACAAGAATCTGTGAAAACACTGCCTAACAGTGTGAACATTCCTGTGGCTTATTCTATCAATGGAAAGAGCTCATATGTACTGAAGAAAAATTCACTAATTAAAAATACAAGATTTAACTTTAATTTATTTCCATTCGTTCATTTACTCAGCTATTAATAAGAATCTACTATAAGTAAAGCACTAAAATAGTTATAAGATGAAACCAGAGAAAGCTACAGAAACTTTAAACATCATATAACAAAACTAAGCAATTTCCAAAGACAACATACCACTTTTAACCACAGGTAGAGAGTTTAGGAAGGACTTGTATTGTTATTTGCTGTGGTTTAAATTAATTTTAAGTCTTATTAAAGTATGATGCTTCTGAGTGATTAATAATTTTTTAATAGAAATATTGGATCTACAAATGTATCTTAATAAAATCTAGTATGTTTAATTCCTAAGAAATACGAGAGAGACATAGAAACAAGGAGGTCTGTATTTAAGGAAAGTCACAAGAGAACAGAATGGACTTTGTCCCTTTGGCCACAGCCCACTTTCTCTAAGTTCATTGACTCTATGCCACAAATAAAAGTAACACCAAGTCCGTCCTCTCCTTATGCCACCCCAATCTCCCTCCCTTCAGAAAAACCACCAAAGCCAACAAACAAATCAAAACCTGAGCTCCACGAAAACATTAAAATCAAGAAAATGACAGGTGATTTCAGCACAACTGAAATTTTTATGTAACCTACATCATAAAAAAAGCTTATACCCACAGTAAAGCACTGCATTTAAAGCAAAGTTCACATTTCTCTAGAAGTGAAAAGATTCTAAAACATAACTCGGTATAGAAATCTTCTTAGATTGTGAGATGTGATCAGGCTTATAGAATGTCAGTAATAAGCAGAAAATGTCACTTGCAAATTGTCACTTTCTGGCATTAACATGATGCGTGGTCTCTGTGGCTCTCCATCAATCATTATTTGCATGGGGACCCCCTCATTGTAGACTCCATTAAACAAACAGAAGAAAACCAAATGCTTTCTGAAGACATAAGATTCAATTCAACAAGTAATTATGATGTGCCTACTACGGATAGACACCAAGTGATTGGCAAGACATTGTCCTGGGACACTGTCCAAGGTCAAGAGACTTTCACAAGTGGTTTCCATCTTTCCCACAGCTCTGGGCTCATGCATTCCCTGTGGTTTAATTGTTGCTGTCATTCTAAGTTCATGTCCAAAGCATTCAATCACATAACGGGAAACTTCATTCGGAACATCTGATTCCTCACACCTGACAGTTTTAACCATTCTTAGTATTCCTGTCACACACCCAAGGAACGGTGGTGGGTTTATTGAAACAAAATGAGGGACATATTTTTTTGAAAGAACTAACAAGTCAAAGCAGAGTGAGAGGCACAGCAGAGATACAAACATCAGAGATCTTCTCGGGGAAGTGGCCCCCTTCCTAGCTAAGTGACTTCAGTGAAAGAGATGAACATCTGCACATCTTAATTTCCTCATCTGTGAAGTTGTGGGTAATAATCCCGCAGCAAATAGGAGTAGATTCTGGTACATGCAATAATAACGACAGAAGCTTTACTTCTTTTTCTGGTAACAGGAATACGGAAGGTAGACTGGTATGGTAGGGCATCCCCTTCCCCAATCACTCAAGACCCAGGCATTTGCAGCTCACTATCTGGTCATCTCTAGGGTGTAATATTTGGCCTCATGATACAAAATGTCTGCTGGAGCTCCAGCCATCACATCTAAGTTCTGGGCAACAGGAAAGAAAGAAAGGTATAGAAACTTCTTTCCTCTAAGTCTCACAATAATTCAGTTTACATCTTCTTGGCCAACAATGACATGGATGGCCACTCTTAGCTGCAAGGGATGCTGGGAAATCTAACTTTTTAGTTATACAGCAATAGGTCCAGCTAAAAATTGGGATTCTATTACTATGGAAGAAGAGAAAACTGTATATTGGAAGAAAACCTGGAGCCTCTATCACTTGCCTCTTCTTCATAATTCTGTTATTAGTATTTTTTTAAAAAGAAAATATTTAGCATAGTCTTAGAGCACACTGGGCTTCTGTGACTCAGCTGTGTTCTAAGCTGTGTCTATTTCATTCACCTTTCCCCCAAATCCTACCTCCTTAAATATCACTTAGATACCGTATTTACATCCCATCATCTCGGTCACTACCTCTTAATTTGTTGATCATATTAGCAATTCTGATGACTTTTGACCTCTGAACCCTCTTTTCACAGTAATATCTAATCTCACGTAATGCCTTAGGATTTATTTATTTTTTTTACCACTCTGTCATTTTTGTCATGACTAGGGTATATTATAAAGCAATAACTTGAAATAAAAATTATTTTAGATTTCAGATAATTATAAAATTATAGCATCTTTAGCTCTATTCAAAATCTATCTGTAGGGCCGAGCCCGTGGCGCACTCGGGAGAGTGCGGCACTGGGAGCGCGGCGATGCTCCCGCCGCGGGTTTGGATCCTATATAGGAATGGCTGGTGCACTCACTGGCTGAGTGCCGGTTACGAAAAAGACAAAAAAAAAAAAAAAAAAAAATTTATCTGTAAAAATAAATGTTGACTTTTACTCATATAACAAGAGAGCAAACGATACTTAACTTACTTCAAAACAGTTATGTAAACTATGATACATCGCAAACAAATTTTTATGACAAAATAGATCATGCTTTCCTTGGAAACAAAGTATTAGCTCTGAGAGACAGTATCAAAATAGGAAAGCTTGTCTGCTTTCCATGAGCTGATGTTTAAATTATTTTATGTTGCTCTTAAAAAAAAGAGAATATTTTGTTTCTAACTGGCGACTAGACAGCTATATGTAAGTGCATCACTGAAAATAATATATTGTATGCATATGGTTAATAAATAGTCCAAAGTAGCCATAATAGTCATTCTTTGTCTGTCATTCTTCACAGCTACATGGCCTTCATCCACTTATCTAACCTCTCCGTGCCTCCACCTTCTCATCTGTCCCACTTAGACAGTCACTCATCCCAGGGCCGACTGGTTTGAGGCAAGAAGCACATGGGAAGCACGAAGAGGATTCAAAAGACCAGGAAAGCGTAAAGGAAAACATCACAAGTCAAAGAGCAGAACAGAGACACTTCCTCAATCATATTAGTCAAGAGATTTGTAAAAATCTGTTCCTTTGTGGTGAGACCATCAATTACTTGAGCACAGGCACTAGCCTGGGCCCTCAAAGTGAGTGAGAGAATGAATGAACGAATGAATGAATGATACGTGAAACACTTTCATTACTCATTTATAAATAAGCAAATACAAATTACATACATATAAAAAAATGGCATGTATTCATCCGAATGAATATGTGCCTGATCTCTGGTATATGCTAACTAAATGCTGTATCTGATTATAAAATACATATATCTGAGCCGAGCCCGTAGCGCGCTTGGGAGAGTGCGGCACTGGGAGCGCAGTGACGCTCCCGCCGCGGGTTCGGATCCTATGTAGGACTGGCCGGTGCACTCACTGGCTGAGTGCTGGTCACAAAAAAGACAAAATAAAATAAAATAAAATAAAAATAGAATAAAATAAAATACATATATCTTGTATGTACTAAACACATAATGTATTTGATTATAAAATCCTTGATTATATATCTCTGGCATGTGCTAAACATACACTGTATTTGATTGTAACATACTTATGTCTGGTATGTGTAAAATCTATACTGTATTTGAAGATAAAATGCATATGTTGAATGAAGGTGCACGGAATGGCAGACAGGAACAGATGCGATTCTGCTTTTAGAAGTTTACAGACAGGGCTATGTATAGGACCCTATTAGGGGGAAAAAAAGTCTTTCGCTCCTTAAAAAAAAAAAAAAAAAAAAAAAAAAAAATTTTAAAAGATGAAAATGAGAGCATTCCAGTCCACCATTCCCATTTATAAGATCTTGACAAGGCGCCACAGCCCTATTACTTAATTCTTTTCTGTCTTAAATAGAGACAAAGGTATTTATGAGGAATAAAATACATAAACTTATTTGGAGCCATCAGAATAATCATAAAATTGAATTTTTCAAAGAAAACATATTAATATGGGGATTAGGTTAATTCCTCAGTTATAACGTTACCTGCCCTTTGTATTCCACGGGTTTCAGTCCTGCATAAATGGGCACAAAACTGCTAGCTAAGAGAACCTAGATGGATAAAACAAAGAAACAGCTCATGAATACAGGCATTAACATTCAGATAATAAAGTTGATATATTACTTACTATAAAAATCTTATTAAGTGAATAAATCTCATATATTTCAAGAGCACAACTGCACATACTGAAATAAAAGATAACACTTTTAATATCTGAAAAGACCCTAAAGAGATAGGTACAAGTACATGCTCTGACTCAACTTCATCTAAGTAAAAATCAGCATTTTAATTGTAGACAACCAAGTCACTACAATATTAAATTTAAGGTAAATCTAAATTCCTGAGTATGTACAGGTTACAAATAAATTATTTACAATGTTCTATCATATGCTGGAAAAATCATTTTAAATTTTCATTCTTATTTTCTAAAGGAACAACCCCCTCTAATTATTACAGGGGAGATTAGCCCCTAGCTCAGGGATGTTCTAATTTATGTCATCAAGATGTTGCTAAGGGAACACATTTTATGTTCTAGTGATGTGCTCAGGGTATACAATGGGACCATAGCAACTAGGTCATTGGGAACATGGCAAGTACACTTTATCTTCCATTTAAAAAGTTGAAAAAGATTGTCATTTAGGATATTACCATTCCTTCCAACAGAAAAAGTTGGGGTCTGACAGCTTTTCTGAAACATAAATGTTTTATTTTTCAGTACAGCTTCCAAATCACCAGTATTCTATTTGAAAACATATAGCATTAGATACTGAATATTTAAGCTATAATCTTTCGACTGATAAATGAAAGCCTCTATGGCTGTGTGTTGTCAAAAATTTCATGAGATTTTTTTTTTCCCACATACATTACTCAGAAATGGATTATGGCCCAAACACTGATTTGTAAATCATCTGTTCAGAATTATTTAGAACTCAGAAGGCATTTTCCTCAAAGAAACAATTTTATAGGTATGAGTTTTAGGTCAGCTCTCAAAAGCCTATTTATTCTGAATCACAACTAAATTATAGACCCAGTCACCAGTGTAACACAATTTTTATAGGAAAATCCTCCCTGAGTTGCAACTCAGCCCAGCTGGAACCCACTCTTGCCACCTTTATTTCTGCACTGTGTACATGGAACTTGGCATTTGCCTTCTTAGGATGTGGCTCTTACTTGAACACATGTCTCCTGTCTCCTCATTTCCAAAAAACCAACTGAAGGGAAAACATCTTGGGTCTCTCTCCTTGTATGTCCAGCCGCTCCCAGGGCTAATATTCAACAAATATCTGTTGGTATCGCTCCCTTCTCTGTTCTAGGAACACAGACACCCAACACTTCCCCTCACGCTCACCAGTGGGAGAAGCAAGGACTGCCCCTTGCTGCTGGTGGCATGCTGCATGCAAGGGTAGACAGAGGTCCTGGTTGTGGCAGCTCTTATAGCAATAGGCTGATGCCAGGTGGCCAAAGAAGCTTCTGTGGTGGCCAATTCACTGGCCACTACAGAACGACATATGGACTCCGGCAGGAAAGAAAGGAAACAGTCCTGTGTCAAAGGGTTCTGTTGCAGCAGGCTGGTGCTGGGTGCCAGAAGCAGCTATGTAACTAGCAGGCACGAATGCCAAACAAAAACACCAGGCCCCTTATTCAGAAAGTATGAAGAATTTCAGCATTTCAACAGTGGAGCATTAAACCAAGCATAGGGCCCTTCTGAGAGCGGCACAGGTTGCATGCCCATTAAGTAGACCCTGCTAAGCACCCTCAAATATAGTACCTCATTTAATTCTCTCACAACCACTTTTCAAAGAGATGAAGTTCCTTGCCCAAGGGTCTCTCAACTAATACGTGGTTCAGACTGCACGTGGGCCCAGGTTTATTTTAATATAAAATATACATTCACATGTATTTTTACCAGGGCCAACATATACATGTCAGGTTTCTTACATTTGTGTGTTTATTTTTTTGTCTTTCAGCCAATTTTATGCACATTTATCCCAATCCCTTGTTTACTGAAATACTGAAAGCACACTAAATTTTGGCACAGCACTGTTTCCCACAGGACAGTAGCTGCTTTCATTCATTTTTTATGTATTTTTTTTATCACAAGTAACAACCTCACATAAGATCTATCAACCTTCAATGTGTGCCCTACCAAGCCCTTCATCTCCAAATCTCAGCTTTCAAAAAATGCACGGCATAGTAGAATGGTGTAACAACAACAGAATGATGGGTTGTTATATTTACCGTGCCCACTGCACAAAAAGCCCCAGCATGAGCATCCCCTGAGGTGATCTACGGAAAATCACTTATTAAATCAATAAGGGAGACAGGATAAAAACCCAGTATCTTCATTTCTAACCCTCTCTCCCGGCAGCAATGACATTGGCAGTTGGGTATTTTTCAGAAGAAGGTTGTTTACAGTTAAAGTAACTGCATTCACCCTAACTAAATCTGGCCTTATCATCAACTGGCTACTCCTTTACAAGAAACCATCGCAGAACCCGGGTATGCTGTGCAAGCACAATGCAGCTATTTAGTGAAGTTATTCGGCAAAGGCAACATTGGACCATAGCAATAACTAGAACATTTGTGGAGAGTGCACATATCGTGAAATTACAGTACTTAGAAGTATTTAAAGGACCAAAGACACATTGTAAATATAACAATTTATTTCATCATTCAGCAGAGACGTGCGCCTTGCAAAACAAATCACTACCCTTAGAACAAGAATTATGTATTGTTTTTTTTTTAATTCCCCCTGATGTCAATGTATAATGTGGAGTTTACAAGTTAAGGCTTGAAATGCTGTTTTGAGGCAATGGGATGAAAAAAGTATCCAATTACTTTCCTACAGGTAATAACAGTAAGAATCATCCTGAATGATATGTAAAGTGCAGCGAACAGGTCAATTACCTGTCACTCCTCCAAATCAACATGTCTGTTCTTGTCCTAGCTCACTCTCCCTTTACGTGGACTAATGATTTGAACATCTAACTACATTCAGTAGGAAAACTAGCTTAAGACAGTTAAGAACGAAACGGTTTTCCTTATTTTTTGTCGACTTACTGCCATTTTATTGCAGGCAAATAGGATTTTCTAAGGAAGAAGATAAAGATTGACATTCTAAGGTCACTTAATAAAATAGTATGCCCACGCACGTGCTTTTAGTGTGTGTGACCTTACAGTATTCCTGGCGAAATTTATCTTACCAACAGATCTCAATACATTTAGATCAATGATTCCCAACTGGGAGTGATTACCCCCCTCAGGACACGTTGCAATGTGTCACAACTGGAGGAAGCGGGTGTCCTACTAGCATTGACTGAGCAAGGTCAGGTACAAGACACGGGGCAGGCCCTATCACAGACAATTAGCAGGTCCCCATATCAATAGCACCACAGTTGTGGTTGAGAACGCTGACGTAGAAAGCAGCTCCCTCACTTGGTACAGCACTTTAAACATTATACAGTTGTGAAACCACTGATTCGATTTTCATTTTATTCTTACTAATATACAATGATAAAAATAAAAGTGACTTCCTGTAGCAACAGTATAAAACATCGCCAAGTGCACATTCCATACACGTCTGACTGGCTCTTTTCATTTCTCATTTTATAGAAAAGAGGTGTTTAGAAAATTATGTGGCCTACCTTCCTTAGAGAGTAAATTCTCAACACGTTTCATTTATGCCTAAAGTTTACTATGGAGTTTAATGAGAATCTGGCTGTTTAGATAGAACCTGCTTGTGTAGTTGAAATTCAAAAACAGATTCAAATTTATCTTCCCCAGGCTTTCCAAGATAATGACCAATCTTAAATGCAGTCCTTATTTCACCTTTGCAAGGCTAAATGTGAGAGGATCTTGCTGTAAGAGCATTTTCACTATGTGCAAGGAAATTCAGGACATTGTAGCAATGGAGACACGGTAGCTGTTCCCAAGAGGGCCAGCAACACCATTGCGTGTGGAAAGTCTTCCTGGGTATCTACGCCAAACAGCGTTCGTGTATGTCAAAAGCCCATTTCAAAACACATGTGCATCATTTTTAAACATAAAGAATTCAGCGATTTGTACCAATTTAGGGAAGTTGTGGAACTCCACCAGACCATGGCCCAGTTAATCTAAAAATCATTTCTACTCAGCCATGGAAGTGGCATATGACATTTTCTAAACAAAAGATTTACCTCCCTAGTTATGCTTTGCTAAAGGCTAATATTAAAATGTGTTTGGATTTCCTGGTTGCATGTTGACTTCTGAAGAAAAAGAGCCCCCCAAGAAACCTGGAACTTAAAATGAATGTACACACTTGGACATTCAGGGGCTGCTGTGTGGAGAGACACACCAGGAAAGGAACAACTAAGGAATTGTGCTCAGGAACGAAGTGTGAGAAGAAATGGAAGTCAGCAGAGTGGGGCCCCGAAGGTGACCATGTACACCTGGCAAGTACTTAAGGGCTGACAAAGCACGTTCACACAAGATTTCATTCGACCTTCATGACAACATCGGGTAGGTGCGACAGGGTGGCTTCCATCTTAAGATGGAAAAACTGAGGCGCTGAAAAGTTGAAACTGGCCAAGATCCCACAGTCCACCCACAACACGGTTTAGGCAGTGTGTACTGACCCCTCCATTATCCTCTTCCATCCCCATCCTCTTCCGTCCCATCTATCATGTGTCCTTGCAGAAACTGGTCTCAACTTGGCACTGATCTGCTGGAGGCAATGGACCCACAGACATCAAGGATCAGTGGGCTCAATCCTCGGAGGGAACATTTTTCCAGGCATGGCACTCCAAAATAAATCTTTCGGATTGATGGGAAGTGAAGGTGGGATATTTGGAGAAGAGAGCCTCCCGGGGCTCCGTTTGGACTCTCTAAAGGAATCTTCCCTCTGCAGGCCACCTCAAAGTAGCATGGGAGCAGACATCACATATGCATCCCTATCTCCACAAAGTCACTACTGCGGCGGAATGGAATGGTTGGCACAAATAAATTCTGCACAAAAGAATGTCTGACGGTCATGCGTCTGTCTTACAACCGTTTAAAAAGTGGAAAAGATGGAGTTAAATCACTGTGGACATAAGATTCAGAATACTATGGAAATCCAACCTCAAATTAAAGGAATCTGTGGACTATAGACAGTAATTGGTCAATGAGGATTCTGAGAAAACAATCAACTAGCATTGTAACTATCAAATGAAAGAATAACTTTTTATGTCATAAAAGTAAAGTTGATTAATACAATTTAAGTATGAATCACCACACAAAAACAAATTTAAAAAAAAAAGAAGAAGCTCTATACAGTAGTAAAGAGCTATAAAAATCAAATGCCTAAAGATGAAAACTGAGATATAGATTAGCATATTGTTCATGAAGAACAAACTTGATAAATATAGGATTAAAGAATAACATTTACAAGAAAGGTGAGTCCCACTCAGCCTGCAGAAGAGAGAGCTGTGATTTATACAGTTTTTAAATTTCATGACAGCCTTCTACAAGGGTGCTGTCCAGCAGTGTAGGAAGGTTGTCATCCTATCATTCATCATCTACTAAATGGTGGCTTTAATCAACATGCACACAGGGCTTTACTGTTTAAAACACACTTTCACATGCTTTATTTTATTTACTCTCCAAGGTAACACTGGTTAGTTACAACAGTCATGTTATTGTGCTAATT